>NC_044587.1:0-300000 GCF_901933205.1 Camarhynchus parvulus
GCAAACTCGTGCTCATTTGATAGTGCCAACGGAGTCCTACCATCTGCCATCAGGAACCGGGGCTGGTGACTTTTGTTTCCCAGGGAAACGGCCAGTGTTTCTGTTTAAAGGCCTGTGGCCCAGAGTGGCTGGCTGATTCCTGAAAATCGGCGATACGCAGGATGCCTCCCAGACCCAAGCTGGCACCGGGGCTAACTCGGGCTGGTTTGATAGTGCCAACGGAGTCCTACAATCTGCCATCAGGAACCGGGGCTGGTGACTTTTGTTTCCCAAGGAAAGGGCTGGAGTTTGTGTTTGAGGGCCTCTGGCAGGGCGCCTGCTTAAAATCCGCGATACGCAGGATGCCTCCCAGACCCAAGCTGGCACCAGTGCCAACTCATGCTGGTTTGATAGTGCCAACGGTGTCCTACAATCTGCCATCAGGAACCGGGGCTGGTGACTTTTGTTTCCCAGGGAAAGGGTCAGTGTTTGTGTTTGAGGGCCTGTGGCCCATAGTGGCTGGCTGCCTCCTGAAAATCCGCGATACGCAGGATGCCTCCCAGACCCAAGCTGGCACCAGTGCCAACTCGGGCTGGTTTCATAGTGCCAACGGAGTCCTACAATCTGCCATCAGGAACCGGGGCTGGTGACTTTACTTTCCCAGGGAAAGGGCTGGAGTTTATGTTTAGGGCCCTCTGGCCGCCTGGCTCCTGAAAATCCACGATACGCAGGATGCCTCCCAGACCCCAGCTGGCACCAGTGCCAACACGGGCTGGTTTTGTACTGCCAACGGAGTCCTACAATCTGCCATCAGGAACCAGGGCTGGTGACTTTTGTTTCCAGGGAAAGGGCCGGTGTTTTTGTTTGGGGGCCTGTGGCCCGAGTGGCCCGGCTGGCTCCTGAAAATCTGCGATCCGCAGGATGCCTCCCCAGACCGAAGCTGGCACCAGTGCCAACTCGGGCTGGTTTGATAGTGCCAACGGAGTCCTACAATCTGCCATCAGGAACCAGGGCTGGTGACTTTTGTTTATTAGGGAAAGGGCTGGAGTTTGTGTTTGGGGGCCTCTGGCCGGCTGGCTCCCTAAAATCGGCGATACGCAGGATGCCTCCCAGACCCAAGCTGGCACCAGTGCCAACTCCTGCTCATTTGATAGTGCCAATGGAGTCCTACAATCTGCCATCAGGAACCAGGGCTGGTGACTTTTCTTTCCCAGGGAAAAGGCTGGAGTTTTTGTTTGGGGGCCTCTGGCAGGGTGCCTCCTGAAAATCCGCGATACGCAGGATGACTCCCAGACCCAAGCTGGCACCAGTGCTAACTTGGGCTGGTTTCATAATGCCAACGGAGTCCTACAATCTGCCATCAGGAACCAGGGCTGGTGACTTTTGTTTCCCAGGGAAAGGGCTGGAGGTTGTGTTTGGGGGCGTCTGGCCGGCTGGCTCCTGAAAATCGGCGATTCGCAGGATGCCTCCCAGACCCAAGCTGGCACCAGTGCCAACTCATGCTGGTTTGGTTCTGCCAACGGAGTCCTACAATCTGCCATCAGGAACCAGGGCTGGTGACTTTTGTTTCCCAGGGAAAGGGCTGGAATTTGTGTTTAGGGGCCTCTGGCCGGCTGGCTCCTTAAAATCCACGATACGCAGGATGCCTCCCAGACCCAAGCTGGCACCAGTGCCAACTCATGCTCATTTGATAGTGCCAACGGAGTCCTACAATCTGCCATCAGGAACCGGGGCTGGTGACTTTTCTTTCCCGGGGAAAAGGGCTGGAGTTTGTGTTTGGGGACCTCTGGCAAGGTGCCTCCTGAAAATCGGCGATACGCAGGATGCCTCCCAGACCCAAGCTGGCACCAGTGCCAACTCGGGCTGGTTTCATAGTGCCCACGGAGTCCTACAATCTGCCATCAGGAACCGGGGCTGGTGACTTTTGTTTCCCAGGGAAACGGTCAGTGTTTGTGTTTTAGGGCCTGTGGCCCATAGTGGCTGGCTGCCTCCTGAAAATCCGCGATACGCAGGATGCCTCCCAGACCCAAGCTGGCACCAGTGCCAACTCGGGCTGGTTTCATAGTGCCAACGGAGTCCTACAATCTGCCATCAGGAACCGGGGCTGGTGACTTTACTTTCCCAGGGAAAGGGCTGGAGTTTATGTTTAGGGCCCTCTGGCCGCCTGGCTCCTGAAAATCCACGATACGCAGGATGCCTCCCAGACCCCAGCTGGCACCAGTGCCAACACGGGCTGGTTTTGTACTGCCAACGGAGTCCTACAATATGCCATCAGGAACCAGGGCTGGTGACTTTTGTTTCCCAGGGAAAGGGACGGTGTTTTTGTTTGGGGGCCTGTGGCCCCGAGTGGCCGGCTGGCTCCTGAAAATCTGCGATCCGCAGGATGCCTCCCAGACCCAAGCTGGCACCAGTGCCAACTCGGGCTGGTTTGATAGTGCCAACGGAGTCCTACAATCTGCCATCAGGAACCAGGGCTGGTGACTTTTGTTTATTAGGGAAAGGGCTGGAGTTTGTGTTTGGGGGCCTCTGGCCGGCTGGCTCCCTAAAATCGGCGATACGCAGGATGCCTCCCAGACCCAAGCTGGCACCAGTGCCAACTCCTGCTCATTTGATAGTGCCAATGGAGTCCTACAATCTGCCATCAGGAACCAGGGCTGGTGACTTTTCTTTCCCGGGGAAAAGGCTGGAGTTTTTGTTTGGGGGCCTCTGGCAGGGTGCCTCCTGAAAATCCGCGATACGCAGGATGACTCCCAGACCCAAGCTGGCACCAGTGCTAACTTGGGCTGGTTTCATAATGCCAACGGAGTCCTACAATCTGCCATCAGGAACCAGGGCTGGTGACTTTTGTTTCCCAGGGAAAGGGCTGGAGGTTATGTTTGGGGGCGTCTGGCCGGCTGGCTCCTGAAAATCGGCGATTCGCAGGATGCCTCCCAGACCCAAGCTGGCACCAGTGCCAACTCATGCTGGTTTGGTTCTGCCAACGGAGTCCTACAATCTGCCATCAGGAACCAGGGCTGGTGACTTTTGTTTCCCAGGGAAAGGGCTGGAATTTGTGTTTAGGGGCCTCTGGCCGGCTGGCTCCTTAAAATCCACGATACGCAGGATGCCTCCCAGACCCAAGCTGGCACCAGTGCCAACTTCATGCTGGTTTGATAGTGCCAACGGAGTCCTACAATCTGCCATCAGGAACCAGGGCTGGTGACTTTTGTTTCCCAGGGAAAGGGCTGGAGGTTGTGTTTGGGGGCGTCTGGCCGGCTGGCTCCTGAAAATCGGCGATACGCAGGATGCCTCCCAGACCCAAGCTGGCACCGGGGCTAACTCGGGCTGGTTTGATAGTGCCAACGGAGTCCTACAATCTGCCATCAGGAACCAGGGCTGGTGACTTTTGTTTCCCAGGGAAAGGGACTGTGTTTCTGTTTGGGGGCATGTAGCCCAGAGTGGCCGACTGGCTCCTGGAAATCCGCGATATACAGGATGCCTCCCAGACCCAAGGTGGCACCGGTGCCATCATGGGCTGGTTTGGTAGTGCCAATGGAGTCCTACAATCTGCCATTAGGAACCTGGGCTGGTGACTTTGCTTTCCCGGGGAAAGGGCCGGAGTTTGTGTTTGGGGGCCTCTGGCAGGGTGCCTGCTTAAAGTCCGCGATTCGCAGGACGCCTCCCAGACCCAAGCTGGCACCAGTGCCAGCTTGGTCTGGTTTGATAGCGCCAACGGAGTCCTACAATCTGCCATCAGGGACCAGGGCCGGTGAGTTTTGTTTCAGAGGGAAAGGGACGTGTTTTATGTTTGGGCACCTATGGCCCGGAGTGGCCGGCTGGCTATGAAAATCCGCAATAGGAATCATGCGGTGGCGCGTGGGCGGGCGGCGCGCAGCGCGCCGGGCGGGGTGGTGGGGCGGGACGGAGCGGCCGCGGGCGGGGTGGGGCTGACGCGGGGCCTGGCTGAGCGAGGCGGCCTGGCGGCGGGGCGGACACTCGGCAATGTTACGACAGTCGCGCTTTACAACACCTTTTACAACGCCTTTTGCGGCAGTCGCGCTTTACGACACCTTTTGCGGCAGTCGCGCTTTATGCCAGTTTTACTACAGTTGTGCTTTACTGCACCTTTTACTACAGTCGCGCTTTACAGCGTTTTTACGACAGTCGCGCTTTACGGCACCTTTTACGACAGTCGCACTTTACGACACCTTTTACGACAGTGCGCTGACGCCATACGGGGGGGGCAGGGTGTCGCTGTGGTTGCAGACGGCAGGGGGCGCTGTAGCTGCAGTGTGCTTGGGCAGGCGGCAGGGGGCGCTCTGCTGCCTCACAGCAGATGGGGCTGGGGTGGCGGGGGCAGCCGTGCAAGGGTGCGCGTATGGGGGCTGTAGTGGGGGGTTTGTGTATGGGGTTGCGTGTCGGTGGTGGCTACTGATTAGGATTGATTGGTGGCAGCTGGGGTAGGCGTCCTTATACTATATATCGTAATAGTTTTTATTCTTTTATCTCCTCTGCAGCAGTAGAAAATTTCAGACTCCCAGGGAGTAAATGGTTTGTTTTGTTTTTTTAATTTTTTTCTTTTACTCCCAAGGAGCCTGAAAGTCTCTACTGCTGTTTTTTTAATTTAAAGCTAGAAAGGAAAACAAAGTTAGAAATACAAGTAGCGAAAGAAAGAAAGAAAGAAAGAAAGAAAGAAAGAAAGAAAGAAAGAAAGAAAGAAAGAAAGAAAGAAAGAAAGAAAGAAAGAAAAGGTTAGAGAAAAAAGAGAGTTAAAGAGAGAATGACAGTGAAAAAGGAAAAGGGTGAGAGTGAAAAAAAGAAAAAAGAGTTGGAATGAAAAAGAAAGGGCATTCGGGAGGGGCGGTGCTGCCTAAGCTCCTTCCCCGCCCAGGAGCGAAGGACCCGTTTGATTCCCGGGTCTGTAGCTCCCGGTGGCGGAGGACGGACCGGTGGCTATCAGCTCGAGACTACAACTCCCGGCAGGCCCTGCTGCCGGCGCAGCGTCTGACGCAACGGCCGACGCGGCATATGAGTGGTTGGCGGGCCGAAGTGGACGCGTGGGGCCGTGCGCCGGGAGAGCGGGATGTGCGCGGGGAGCTCCCGGCGCCTCTCCCGCGCGGGACGGAGCCGCGGCAGCGACGCTGGAGGGGCGAAGCCTCCGTGCGGCCGCCCGCATGGAGCTGAGCAGCGCGGAAGGGGCGTCCGCCCGGTTCCTCGGCCTCACTCAGCGGTACCGGTGGCGGGGGCTCGGCTCGGGCGGGGCGGGGCGTGGCGTGCGTGCCGACAGCCGATGGCGGAGTGCGAGGCGGTGCTTTGCTGCCGCGGGCCGGGAGCTGCGGGAGCCGCCCGGGCTCCCGCGGTCACTGTGGGTGGCTGGCCCCCGAGCCGCAGCCGTCTCCCTCGGGCTGCTGCGGGTGCTGCGGGCGGAGGCGGATGAGCGTCTTCGGAGTCGGCTTCGCAGCGTGTTCAGCGTTGCGAGCAGATAGCGCTGCGATATCGCTGGAATTACACGGCTGCTGACTGCGTTAGTGCTTGTGACTCTTTCTTAAATGGAAACAGATGGACCGGTAATGACTAGTAAACACATAGATGGCAAGGAGAGTGGCAAGCCCAAGAAGCACGCAGGCTGTATCCTTCTGATCGCACAGGTGCGATCTGCAAACTCACCGCCTTCTGCCCCTACCCTCCCGACCCCCAAGTAAAATGCTTTCCAGCGTCGAGCTTCTGAAAGACAAACCTTGTGATTTGGCACTAGGATCCAGAAAACATTTCTGTTTAGATTAGCAAATGCGTTTAATTTTGCTTCGTTGTTCACCTTTCAGGACTGTTTTGTAGGAGCTTCTGTTGAAACGGGAAGAAGCTGGTCCTCTCTCCTCTTCATTGTTGCTGTTCATTTATACAACTGCACCTATGTTTCCAGAAAAATGGGAAAGGGAGGCGGAATATACTGTGTAGATGCTGTGCAAATGCATGTAAGCTGGTTAGTTATATTCATATGAGTAAAGGTGCATCTGCATTTAAATATTTTACAATGTAAGTAAATTTTAAATTATTAAGCCCACGTAATGCAAAGCACTGATGAACTAACCTCCTCAGTGCTGGCAGTTCATCTTAATAAGATGAAAACTACTCTAAAAGTGTTATAACTGGAGCAGCCATTTTTCTTATATAGATTAGGGCTGAGGAAGGATGTCATTCAATGAAGAAAATTAATATGAACAGTTAATTTTAATCACAATGTATTTTTTAAATTAGCAGATGTGATATGTTAGAGAGTCGAGTACAAATCTTGGTGATAACCAAGAACGGAGAGCCAAAGAAGTATGCAGGCGCAAGGATTCCTTAGGGAATATATGCGTTTAGGCAAATTGCATGATAATGTGAGTCTTACCTATGCCTACGTTGAAGCCTAATTTTTATGAGGTTGTCTCTGTAGCATTTATGTTGATGTGAGAGTCTGCTTTAATTACAAGATATGAAGCAGGTGAGGTGTGATATAAAGTAGTTAGGTTTAGAAGAGGCAGAGATTTGCTCTTGGGTATATTTCTGATTTTTAGAAGGACTGCTAGTGCGTTTGAAGTTTAGGTATGTTTTAGGTGGCTTGAATTGGGACACAAATTACAATATTGATATTTAAGCAGTCTTGTTTTAATCGTTAGTGCAGATATACTTGTGTTTTATGAATTATTGAGAATGCTGTCAGGAAAATGCTTTTGATATGAGAGGGTGTGGTTTGTGGCAAGGCAGTCTGTCTTCAAATTAGTGGAATGTAGTTTGTGAAGAGGTGGTGAGTAATGTGATACCATGGTATGAGGTTGGTACTGTGGACGGATTTTGCGCTTCGCGTTCCAGGATTACTTTTGTTTGCTATCTTTGTCAAGGTGGTGGAGGGAAACCTCTGAAATGCTGTTGTTTCCTCATGCTCTTAAGTTAAAGTACTGGTTTCTTTTCTCATTGTGTGTGGGCTGAAAAAAGACTGAAAAAATCAGTAGCAACCTACTAAATGTGGTCTTACTGAGTTGTGTAGTGCAGTTGTCCTCTTTGAGGCTTTAAATTTACTTTTTGAACGTGGTTATGAGCCACCACCTGCTTTGGAACTCTGCGTGCGTCATGCCTTAGTATTTAATTTAATCATAGCTTTTGCTTCCAGTCAGAACATGGACATTTGCTTTGGGCGTAATGTGAAAGCCAGACTGCGATGGCTGCTAGAGATTGTGCATGCTGTAAAAAGTGTTTCCTGCAGCAATGAGTTTATGTTCTGTGAACCCTGTTCTGCAGAAATTATACTTTTTTTAATGGCAGGGTATAGCATTGTGGGAAATGTAAGACTAGTTGACTTGTGTACACTGATGAAGCGTTTCTATTCCAGCTCCGTCTCTGAAGATCTGGGTTGCAGACGCGGAGAGTTTAGCAGAAAGCATTACGGATCTGTGGAGCTTGTAAGTATACGTAGCCTGTCCTTCCGTTTATCGGCTTATAATGCAGAGCTCTAATCCTTTTCTTTTCCAAGTAAAAGAATTGGATCAAGTTTGGAAAATGTGCATTCTCAGCTAGACTTGAAAGTTATAAGCTAATATAAAGCGACTTCTGAATGGATATATATCAGACCTGTGATGGGACATCTTTTTACTACCTTATTAATTAGGTTTTCGTTGTAACAGGAAAGGAAGCTTTATATAAATACTGTGTTTACCTCCAGATGGAAATTGAGCCTTTTTTCCTCTTGGAAACTGAAGATGGCAAAATATTAGGGTAATATTTAATGAGGTACTAACAATTATGTAAGCTGTAAACTGTGTACATGCTTATGTGTGTACATACACGTGTATGTAATTTTATATGTACATGACTCATAGTAGTGGGAGAGGGCTGAAAACTAAATGACCTAGTCAGAACTGGGATTTTGAAAACGGTTCCCTAGAATCTGTCAGTTATTCTGCATTTTCTTGAAATTCAGTGATTAGGTTGGCGCTACGTTTTTCTCATCTATCAATTTCTTCTGCATTGTGAAAATATGTCAGCAGTGTCATTCTGATTACAAGGTCATAATGAAATTACATAAATTTACTGTAGGATAACAGAAGTGGGTAGGAATTAAGAAAATTATCTCCAGCTCTGTTACTATAGGATGAAATCACAAGTTTTCTACAAGCTATAGTTGTAATTTTCAAGTTAGTATATTTACTAACGTGTGTGTAAATGGGGTGCAAAATGGTGGCTTAGTTGCTGGAAGTCGTATTATGGGAACACCAGGTTCCTTTCTCTTCTTTCCATATGTTCTACATAAAAGTTTTGTGTTTTAATCCAAAAATGCAAGTAATTGGTTTTCTGATAAGAGGGTCTTTCATTCCTAGTGCTTAAAGTCTTTTGCTGGAAAATAAAAAGTTATTTATAATTGTTAATTCACAGTAAGTTCACATGAAAGGCCTTGTTTCTTGGTTGTTTTTCTTAAAAATTCTGCTAGCATTTTATGAAAGTGTATCATTTTTGGAGTACAGATGTTTAAAGGTTCTTGTTGCCCTTTCAAATTTCTAAGTGTTTCAAACTTAACTTTTCTTGCTTCATGAAGCATCTCATTTGTCTCAGAGTTCTTACCGGGTCATTCAAAGTCTTTAGTCAAATTGGTAATAGCTAGACTGATCCCTTCTCTGTGGGGAGTCCTGATGCCTGGAACAAAAAGAAATGGTAGTAAGTTTTGATTGCTGATCTTATGGCTATTTTTTGAAATAGAACCTCTGTGTTAAACTCTTATAGCTTATATCTAGTGATGCTGATGGAGCCATTCAAAGAGCTGGACGGTTCCGTGTGGAAAATGGCTCCTCTGGTGAGGTAAGTGCCCAAAAATACTCATAGAATGCTGAAGAAAATGATTCAGCTTGTTATTTTTCACTTACAAAAGATGCATTTGCAGTCATTTTCTAAGGAAGAGGACTTTGAAAAATTCTCGTGTTTTGTTTTGGTAACATTTTTTCTCACTCGATCATGTTAGGAGAAAAATATCTCTGATTGACGCTTCCCAGTCTCTAATTCATCTCTGTATCTATCCTGTCCTGCTGGTACTATGATGTTCAAGCTGACCTCTGTGCTTTAAAGTTTGCTCGTTGGCTTGATGAGATTTAGCTTCATTTTTTTGACCCTTAGCTGTCTTTTGGCAGCTGTGCTTATCTTTAAATAAGAGAGAAAGAGGTTGAGTGGAGCCTTGGAGAGTTATTTCCCTTCATCTTTCTTGCTGCTAAACTCGCAGTGTGTCCCTGCAACTACTCCAGTGACAATTAGGTTTCCACTTAACCTTCATGTTCTGTCTTCCTTTGCAAAACTTTCATCAAATACCATCTTAATATCAGAAGAAAGAAGACCTCATATTCTAGAGATACTTGTAAGGCTTTGGTAAAGTGTGTATTGAACTAATAGTAACAGCAAACTGTTACTGATCATCTGCTTCTATCAGCATTGGCTGCAGAGTTGAAAGCACTCTAACTATTCTGCATTGATTCTTTGGAGAGTTATGTTTGGTCCTCTGTCTTTTTAGCTCAGTTTCATGCAGTTCAAAAGCTGATTAGCTCATATCGTGGGAAGATTCGTAGAGTGGGTAGTGGACGACCACATGGTCAATGAATGTGGAGAATGGCTTTTTCTTTGCATGTTAAGTCGTAGTGGAAAAGTGCTTGAGGGACGCTTGGGAATTTACCTTAATTTATGAGAAACAGCACGGAAGAACTTCCAAAGCATGCTTTGGTCAAGCAAGGAGACTTCTTTGGGGATTAATTTGGGAAGAACTGAGAAAATGAAAGCTGAAGTCATTAATTTATTTAAGTTTTAAAAATGTTTGTCTTCAAATTCCACATTTGAAGACCTTCTTTTCTCTGATGTTCTGACATTACCCCTAAGAGTGGTACAGTAGGACAAGACTTACCTACTTACAGAGAAATTAGAAAAAAGGGTAAATGAGAGGTAGAAATTTTTATTTTAGCTACACACCAACTGACTTTGCAAAAATCCTTGCTTTTTAAGTAGCAGTGTACAGCTAAAATTTCACTCTTTATTTGCTTTTGCCTATATTTTGTCCTCTTTTTTTTTTACTTGGTATTTAATGTAACAGTGTCCCAATTCGATTTCAGAATACGGGCTACGCTCCGGGTACGTGGCACAGAACGGATGTGCATTTGGAAAACCCAGAATATCATACAAGATGGTACTTGAAGTATTTTTTAGGGAAAGGTAAATATTTTTTTGCAGATGGATTGGAATTTGGACCAATGAAAATGTAATTTGCAAAAATGCTGTTGCTGTTTCTGTAGTTTTGAACTGTTACTATTTCAATATGAAAAAAGGTACGGTGTTAATTTAGTATTAAAACATTTTCTGTCCTGTACATGAAACAAGTCCTTGCTTCATGTGTCTCTAACCTGAAAACAGAGGATGGGTGTCTGTAAGGAGTGAAACCCCTGCTACCAAAAAGGGATGTTTTGAAATCCTTCGTGGCTTTGAAAACTGTACCGGTCTCTTTGGGTGTTTTTTTTACACAGCTGTATATAAGTACGTAGTTATTTATGCAGACAGTTATATACTTTTATGTATGAATGCATATGTTTACAGGTGTGTCTCTGATTCTGCACGAGTGGGTGGGTATGTCTTCCTTATGACTGATAGTGCTGCTTGTTTTTCTTCCAACAGTTCATCAGAATTATGTAGGTACAGATGCAGAGAAGAACCCTTTCTTTCTGTCTGTTGTACTGTCTGAGCAAAATAATCAGCGCATTCCTCAATACCATTCAATACTTTGGAGAAAAACAGTAAGAAACAAATACTGAACTGCCGTTCTGACTTTTGTTTGTTTTGGATATGTTTATCATATGCTTTTTCCTCTTTCTTCAGAATTCCAGTATTTATTACGTATTTTTATTTTGTATAACAAGAACATATCATTCTACCATAGTAGATAACACTAAACATTATACTAAACTTTTTGACAGAAATCTGTAGTGTCAGATATTTTCTAATTCTTCCAATGACTGTTTTTTAAAGAAATGATGCCTAAATTGTTCTTGGTTACATCCTGTGATCAGTTTTAGGCACTGACTTTATACTGCTTTTAGGGTTTTCTTGTACAATGGTAAGAAAATAGGCAGGTCTGATACTGGCTTCACTTTTTTTCTACTTAATGGTCCATGAGATTCTTTTATCCAAGCAATTGTTTTAAATTTCTACTGTAGGCATTTATGGTTCACTTTTTTTGTTCTTTGCAGCACGCGTGACTTTCTTTTTTTTCTAAATCAGCAGTGAATATAGCTGAGTAAAATTACCTTGGTTTTCTTCCTTCTTTCTTAACTTAATTGTTTTTATTAATAATCCTATTTGAATATGCAGAAAAAGTGGGTATGTCCTGTAATATAGCCTAGCTTTTCTTGTTTACAGGGTACTCAGAAAATATGTCTGCCTTACAGTCCCACAAAAACATTATCAGTGAAATCTATATTAAGGTATGTATTTACAAACAAGTGATCAGTTTAGAAATTTGCCTGTATACCTTTTCCTGTAATTCAGAGCTTGCGTTCTGTGGTTTTATGATAAATCTGTAAAACATGTAAAAATGGTTTTGCAAGTCTTAATCATTGAAGGCAGCAATAAGTGGCTTTAAAGCCTGTTTTTGACCAGACAAAGGGAAAAAGTGTGAATTTGCTGCTGAACTTCTCATTTTTCATTTGACTTGCCTTGAATTATTTAAGAAGAGAGAGAACTGAAAAAAGAGAGAAATAGAATTGGTTATTGAGCCCTCCTGAAATGCTCACCCTGATTCTGTGTGGAGCCGAAGTGAAGGGTGATGGAACAGAGCTCTGTGCTTTAGAAGGAAATACGTTTAAATCTGATCTCCACACAGAGCTTTACTAATTTCTGTTTTTAAAATACAAAGTAAGTTTAGGAAGTGTTGGAAGTTAGTATT
Source organism: Camarhynchus parvulus (assembly GCF_901933205.1). Taxonomy (NCBI): domain Eukaryota; kingdom Metazoa; phylum Chordata; class Aves; order Passeriformes; family Thraupidae; genus Camarhynchus; species Camarhynchus parvulus. Next base: position 11,900 of record NC_044587.1, read on the forward strand.
TTGGGAAAGAAATGGCAGTTCCACAAAACATTCCATTTAACAGAGGCTTTCCAAACGATTCATTTTGTAACCGTTGTGACTGCAATTGGTTGGTGGTTCGACGTTGAAATGTGCACTTGGTCTTCTATAAAGCACTATTTCATTTGCCTTTCAGTGCTATGAGTCTTGATAAATTTGAGAAGAGCCCAAGAGAAATTTTTCATCCTGAGATACAAAAGGTAGGAAGTGACTTTTTTTTGTTTGGTTCTTTTTCTTTGTTATTTTCTGGAAATATAAGTAATTAGATATAGATACTACTGGTTTGTTTCTTCCAGTAGCAGATGATGATGATAATAACAATAATAATAATAATAATGTTGTAGTACTACTTAAACTGTCTTTATCCATTGAACTGGCCATTTCAAATCAAAACTTCTAAACACAAATAAAACCATCATCCTTGTAGAATCTTTAATAGGAGTGGGCTAAAGATACTGTTTTTGTTTACAGGATTTATTGGTTCTTGAAGAGCAAGAGGTAAGTATGAGCCTAACTACTTCTAGCTCACAGACCCGTCCAGTGAATACAGCTTTGTATTTTGATGGGCTTATGATGACTTTGAAAGCAATTGCTCATTACAGTAAAAAAAAAAAATTTTTTAACATGACAGCAAAAATAACTTTAAGCACCAACTTAATAATAATAGATCACCAATTTAAGTTAATAATTTTATGCTGTACTATCAAAGTTTAAAGGTAAATTATTATGTATTAGGAGATGGTATAAAGTGTATGTTCTAATGTGTAGGCTGTATGCAAAGATATATGCATAAGATACAGTCCTTAAATATATGCATGAAGTCCTTAGAGGAAACAAATTTTTACGTCTTCTGTTTGACTGTTTATCATACAATATTTGGTTTTATTTCCCAGGGATCGGTGAATTTTAAATTTGGAGTCCTTTATGCTAAGGATGGTCAGCTTACAGATGATGAAATGTTCAGTAATGGTGAGTTTTTCACCTTCTCCTTAATTGTCTTGTTCATTTGAATTAAAAAAAAAACAAGATAGTGCCTACAGCAGGAAGCAGGGCGGGAGGCAATGGTTATATGAACCGTCATTTAGCTTGATTTCATGTGTTGGGTGAAAAATTGTAGCATAGGGCCTTCTATGTCTGTAAGAAGTTGCAGTAGGAAGCCTATTGTTACAGCTTGAGAGAGAGCGATATCTGTCTTCTAGAAATAGACTGCGTGACATGAACATTTAGAAAAAAGAGGTGTTTGAAGGAGGCAACTCATTAACTCACTGCTTGTAGTTCTTTTACTCTTTTACAGCATGATCACATTCTCCTATGTGCTTGAACAGCATTGGTGCTAGCAAAAGAGGTCACTGTTTAATGTTATGTGATGATGCCTATTCTGCACGGTCGGGGTACTGTTTCTGGAAAGGCAGTAGGCTTGGAAGACATGAAAGGAAACAACTAACTCAGCTGAAACTTGTGTCCTGGAAGCAGGACCCATTTCCTCATTTTGGTCATTTTTGAGATATGTTCTGTTACTATGGGTGCGCTTTTTTGGTAACATTTCTCCTTCCCACATGCAGAGACTGGAAGTGAAAGCTTTCAACGATTTTTGCATCTCTTGGGTGACACAATTACTTTGAAAGGCTGGTCAGGCTACAGAGGAGGACTGGACACTAAAAGTAAGAACTCATCTGAAGCAATGAAGGGGGGTGGAGCTGCATTCTAAATGTTTCTGCTTATTGCGTGTAGTGCATATTGTATATATCATGGTTATGAAAAAATCCCAAAATGGGCTTCCTCGTATGTGTATTAAATGCTCTGCTTCACCAGAAGTAGAACTCGTTCACCAGGAATGAGTCAGGTTAGCTTAAGTCACTGGTGTGGAATGCAGTTATGACAGGTATTATCAAGGTGAACGGTTTCATTTTAAGTTGGAATGAGATGAACAATAACCTGACATGTTACTTGCCTCACGGTAGAAGGACATTGTGGCTTGAAGACCCGTGTGATTTCAGGAGGGTAGGTGAAAGGTATAATAGGTTTTAAGTGTGAATATGCAGATTAGTTGCAAACTTGGTTTGGACTCACATGAAACATGTGGTGTGGACATTTTCTAAAGTGGATCAGACAAAAAAGGGTAACTGAAGAAGATTTGGTAGAAAGACTTGAAATATCTTTTGATTTTCAGAAAACTTGGAGGAGATACTCCTCCTTAAAATGTTGCCTTCCCTTGCAGATGATACAACAGGAACCTGTTCCATCTATACAGTTTTTCAAGGGCATGAAATTATGTTCCATGTTTCAACCATGCTACCATATTCTAGAGAGAACAAGCAGCAGGTACATGGTTCTCTCTTTATTTCCCTATTTATTTGTTATCACAAACTCCAAAACTTGGTAAGAAATAAAGGACTTCTTGTCCATTAATATTTGAGAGAGGTAAGCCTTGAGACTTTTGCACTTTTTTTCCTCAATATCCTACCTGATGCTGAAGATTTCATTCTGTTTATTAGAAACAATGCATCCTATCATCTCCATTAGGGTACAAAAGATACTTGTGAAGAAGATCTAAGAACTGAGAACTGATTAAGTGTGGTGTTCAGATGACTTGAAGAGCTTTACTGCTGTAATTATTACCTCAAAGACTTTAGGAAAACTGGAACTTAGCCGTGTGTGTGAATTGTAGGAATATTCACATGTGTAATGCATTAATGCATAACTCCTGCTTGAGTAGGAATTAGTGTCGCTTGAAAGAAATTCCCCTTGTGAGCACATTAATGTTGGTAACCTAGGAAGTACTGTCACACTGCCGTGGATTAACTAGGTGGGTTCTTGTTCAAATGTGCTGTCAATCATTGCTCAGGCCTTTCTTTGTATTTATGATGAAAAAAATACTTTATAGGCACATGTGTTTACTATACATCATACATCCATAATGATTTACCTAAATTACTTACAAATTACTTGATTTATTATTTATTATGCATTCTTACATTTATTCTTATTATGCATTCTGACATATGGCAGTTTTCTCATGCTTTTTGCTTGGACTGATGACAAGATCACAGAAGAAAATGGAGGCCAATCAGAGTATTTTTTTTTCAAAAGAATACTTCAGCACCAGAGTTTTTTGTCCTTTTATTTCAAGCGGTAGATTTGCTTTTTTTGGAGCGCTAGAGTTTCCATGCCCAATTCATTAATAGTAATTATGGAAACTATGAGTGCTTATCTAAACATATGCAATATCTATTCTTCTAGAACTTGCCTTGTTGTGTGCACCATGTCATTGCTAGGTTTACTTGCTTATAGTTAAGTAATGGTTTTATACTGTCCTCAGTCATATTGACTGCAATTTTTCTGTTTGCAGTTTAGGAATATTGTTCTATTGTTCTGTCACGGAATTGCTAAGATACTTACGTATGTCTTGTAAGTCACTATCTATCTCTTTTTTTTCTGCCTCTTCTTTCTTTTTTTCCTTTTTTGTTTTGCTTTTTTTTTTCAGGTAGAAAGGAAGCGACATATTGGAAATGACATTGTCACTATCATATTTCAGGAAGGTGAAGAGTCTTCTCCAGCATTCAAGCCATCCATGATTCGCTCTCATTTTACACGTATCTTTTTCCTGACATTTTCTAATGATTTTTCTTTTTTTTTAAGATCAATATTACTTTTAATTCTGCCCTGAATTCCTCCCTCTATGCTGTTTATGGAAGTGGAAATTATTTTACAAAGACAGTTGCATTCTTGTCTTCTTGACCTTCAGCTTCTTAACGAGGAGTTTCCAAGTCTGCAGCATCAAACAGTGTTTGTTAAATCCCTTAGAGGATAAGGTAAAAGCAAGAATGTGAGTTTTAAATACTTTTATTGAAAGCATTTATTTGTATCCTTTCACAAATCTAATTTTATACCTTTTCAAAAAGTACTACTTTATAAATTAATTTCTCTTGGTTTTGTAAATTATTTTGGCATTACATTTTGGCATTTTACTCAATATTGCCTTTCAACATTTAGATGCTGTTTATTTTAAATTTGTTATTTGAAGACTATATGATTGCAGAAACCAGCGGCCAATATCTTGGAATTACCATGGGGTCACAATAGTAGTTATCTGTAGACCCCAATCTGGCATGTGTTAGACTAGATGGAATGGAATGAGGAAAAATGAATTAAAAGAAGAAAACTCTAATTTCTGTCTATACTCTGTTGCTGAGTTTTAAAGCTTTAGACTTCCACACCTAGTTCTCAGGAAGATTAAATGTTCCTGGAACCCACTTGCTACGGTGAATGAAAATGAACAAAGTTTGAAAAAATAATAAAAATCTTTACATATCAAAGGAACCTAAATACTAAGAAGAATTGTTTACCACATCAATATAACTCTACAATAGAGCATCAGCCTTAGTATAACTTGCACTTTAAATCATTCTCTCATTTTTCCTATAATTCTGTTGGCAAAATTGTATCATTGGAATATTTTCTTCAGTGGAAGCTTTGGTATAAGCAAAGTTCGGTATCAGTACTGCTTTATCAACTAAAAGTATTTTTAATCACAAATATATCAAATACAAGTAAGACAAACTTCTATAGTATGTCTTATGCTGTGTCTGTGGTAGTAGCTTGGTTTTTAAAACTGTTGATCAAGCAATAACATTTTCACATAGGACCCCTTTTGTAAACAGTGAAATCTATATTGTCTAGAATTGTTTATATATTTACGTTTACTTGATTAATATATTGTACCTTTATTAAATCTGCAATGTACTGCACGAAAAGAAAAGTTTATTAAAATACACGTGAACTTTATTAGAACTGGTTTAACTTCCTTAACTGTATGGCAGATATTTTTGCTTTAGTGAGATATAATAAGCAGAATGATAGTTACAGGTAGGTGCTGATTGTAACAAATAATTTCACAACTAATAACTGATGGTTTAGAGAAAATGGAAAAACATTTTGGCAGTGGGAGAACTTTCTGGCATACAGACAGATCCACCTGTCTGTATGCCAGGAAGCCAAATGTGCTTTAGAAACTGAAGAGCGATATGGACCTGCAGGCAGATGTCACTAAACTGGCTATAAGTAGCAGGTTTCTTAACATCAGAAACATTAAATTCTGCAACAGGCATAAGCTAAGGGGGAAACCCAAAACTGGTTTTTAGATGAAATATAAAAAATGATGAAAGATATGCTTGGAACTTTCATACCTGGTGAGATCAATGGCATAGTAAACTACGTGGATGGTGACAGTTATTTAATGCATGTGATGCTGTGATAGCCACGGACTACAAGTCCTTACAAATTGCAGTTTGGCTGTAGCTGAGCAAACTAGTTTATTTTTGGGGATTTTAATAGAGTACTCGTATAGTTGAATGTCACGTACTTAAAACCTGCCAGAATTTTACATATTGCTGTGTTTCTTCAGCATTTCATTAAATCTAACTCCAGACAAGAATGATACTTCACTTTGTGTGTGGGAGTTTTTTTCCCCTGCCTCATTTACAGCTAAGGTCTCTTTGGGGTCACGTCTGTAATGCAGATAAGCAAAGGAATAGTTTTATTTTGCTACATGATCTTGTCACCTTCCTCTTGCAAATTTGTTTAAATTGATGTTCAAAACATGTTCATGATTCCAAAGTGAAAATGCAGTCACTTCTTTCTTTTTCTTCTTGGTTTGAGACCGAAACCTGGGCATACATTCCTCATTACCCTTTAAGAAGTGATTGTTGTCCTGATTGTAAACTGATAGTCTGTAGATGGGTTAGCCATGGTAAAATGCTTTTTATATTGCTGTTTATGTGGGGAAGGAAATGAGTTGCAGTACATAAGATAAATTTCTCTCTTGCATTAAGTAACTGGCAGCTTTTACTAGATCAGTTCATCTTAATTGCTTCATTCTGCCAGTCTTGACACATCTTGCCGTAGTACATATCACATAGTATTTTTTTCCCGTATGACAACCTTAAAACATTATGTTTCAGCTTGCCTCCATTATGTTTCCTTCTGTCATTTGATCGTAGGCCTGAATAGAGCTCGTTCCTTCTCTTACTTTTGTGTGTGTGTGAAGACAGTCTTCCAAGTGGTCAAAATTTCAGTAAAAAGGGATAGGGGATGCTCTAGGCTTTTGAGGCAAATTTTCCTTGTTTCAAATGCAATACCACTATGAGGTCTGATGCTGAACTTCTGCTTAGAATGCCTTTATATTTTATGTCACTCAAGAAGTCTATTTTTTTAGTCAGTTTTGTCACGGCTTTCCCCGTTGCAATTCATTCTGATGTAGTTCAGGAACATTTCGCACCTTTTGTAGTTATAAACGATTGTTTTTTTACCTGGACGTAATTAAATAGACGTAGGGTATTTATGAAACTGTGTCTCAAATATGTGAAACAAATATTCAATATTCACGCAAATGTAGTGCTGTGTTTCATACTGTATGCAGTTCCTAAGCTTTCAAGAAAAAAGACCGTATGAAGGCATTGTGATCCATTAGACTCAATATCAGTCAGTCACTGCTGGTTTTTGGAGAAAGTAAATTCTGTCTGGTTTCTAAAATAGCAGATACAGGTTAAATCTATAATTTTGCCACTGAACTTGCTGTGACCCGTGTCATCTGCGCATGCCACTTGGAAGACTTGTCGGCAAACTATCACTTGAAATAGCCAAGAATGATTACTTATCTTAAAGAAGCTATGCCCTGGTGAACAAATAGGCATGGGTTTGTATCTGCCATTCAATATTGCTATGCTGGATTCCTTATGGATCAAAACAACTCGGCAGGTCCAGCTGTCACGGAAGTTATTCTGCCTCTGTCTTCCTCAGTGTTAATGAATTTGCTGGTCCCAAGCTACAGATTCATATGTTGTAAGCCACTGTTACTTTGAAAGCATCAAATATTGCATGCGTGTGGTGAATGCATAGGGAAAGTGGAAATCTGTAAGGAGAACATATTTTGTACGTGAAGACCTGTTCTTTTACAGTGTTTTTGAATAGGGCTGTATTTTGCTAGTGCCACTAAAACTATTGCTGCATGAGTAGAACTGCGAAGTTCTGTTCTAATTCTATGTCTCTGTGTTAGTTGGTGTAAAAGAAACATAACTTTGCTCTGCTGAGTAATTCCAAGTGAATCTTTTTTTGGTTATGCCCTTTGAAATTCTTATGTAAGACACCCAGATAACAGTTTCCTTTTTTTTTCCTTCAGTTCTGAATAGTGTCTATAAAAAAGGTAGGGTTTGAATGTGACTTTCAATGTAGATAAAATTTGTACTTTCAATAGGCTGAAAATATTTTCAGAAGAAAGCGTTCCTCTCTTTGGACCTCCCCTTCCATGCCCACCTGTGTTTACAAATCACCAGGAGTTCAGGGATTTTGTGTTGGTGAAATGTAAGTCAGTTTTTCTTTTGCTAGAAACACTCTTTAAAAAATCGTGCTAACAAATTAAAATTCATTATGCTTAAAATGTATATGCATTTTCTTGTGTATTCTGCTGATCTGTATCCAAAATATTTTTTTTCACATCTGTTGCATAGTTGGGATGTCAGTTCCAGCAAACTGTTACAGTCAGATAAAAAAAATTCTGAGGCTACTAGACAGAGGCTGACTTTCACATTTGCGGAACACGCAGCCATATTTAGCTTTGCATTTTTGTAAAGGGCTTGGGAGATCTGAAAGGATTTATAATACTGTTCATTATTTAGTAATAGAAAGCGTTAATTTAGTAGCTCTGAAAACCTGAAAGTAGCATCTCTTCTGAATATATTCTTAAAAGTGCCGAAGGACGCCTGTGCAGCACTTTTTAATTTTGTAATCATTCCGTTTCAATTTTCATTGACCTGTATTTGCCCTTTAAATCAGCAAGAAAGGAATCTTTCAAAATTGACCATGTTAATTACAGTTAAACCTGACAGGAGCTTGATGGCTCATTTTGTGTATTTAAATTGTTTAGTACTTAAGTTGACCAGTAGTTTGTCTTCAATTTTTTTATTAGTTAGGTATTTATTCTGATGCCTTGTGGAATTCTTTTATTACTAATTTTTCTCCTTTAACTGAAGGGAGAGTTATTCTTTAAAAAGGCAAAAAGAAGGCAATTTTAAATTAATAGGGACACAGCAGGTATTTTGATATAGAGGCAAACTAGGGTTGGTGGATATTGTTGCAGTTTGTTTACATAATGTCTCTTTTCCGTAATCATTTAGTAATAAATGGTGAAAAAGCCACCTTGGAAACACCAACATTTTCTCAGAAACGTCAGCGCACTCTAGACATGCTGATTCGCTCTTTGTACCAAGACATGACGCCTGACCTACACAAGGGAAATGTAAGTCAGAAGTTTCTGCATCCCTCACATGTGCTGTCCTGTTCTAACTAGTAGCTTGAGCGTTCTGTCACTTTAAAGGACTGTAATCCTAATGAGCACTGAATTGCATATGCCTAGGCTAAATGCTGACTGTTGTATAGCTTGCTTTACAGTTATATGAAAGCTGACAGACAGTCCTTTCTGGACAGGACTCTTCACCAGGTGTGAGGGGAAGCATAAAAATGTCATACTTGGTGTAAGCTTACCTGTCGCAAGGGAATAGGGAATTTAGATACCATAAATACAGGCATTAGTCTCATCGCCATAAAATCTGCATTTGTTCTGTTCTGTGTAAATTTGGATGATTCTTACCCCTGGGAAGAATGAGGTAACTTTATTTTGGATGATGAAGACTAACTCATATACGTGATTCTTAACTAACTACAAATAAGCTCAGTACTTCTAAAACTAACAAGGTGCTATTTTTTTGACCAGTGTTTATTTCTTTTATCTATATAGATCTGCTTCAACTTTTCTTTTTCATTTATTCATGTCACATATTCACGTGGTGTGATTGTACAGAACATGACAGTGGTAAACTATGACAAGCTGTCAGGTAAAGCACAGAAGGATTGGAAGAGTTGCAGTTTCTCTTCCCTGAGAAGCTGTGCAGTTAGAAAGAAACATTTTCTCTTTTAGAATGTGCTTAATAGAAGATCCTTCAGTGATGTGTTCCCAGAGCCCCCAAAATCAACACGGAAGCAAGAGGAAGCTCGACAAGCAGAGTTTGTGCGGGCTTGGTCAGGTAGGATCACTTCAGAAGGCGTGCAGCTGTGTTTACAGAGGCCGTGTCACTCCTTTTGTTAAACTTTGATTACCTTGCAGTTATGGCGGGATTTAATGCAGTTTTCTGTGGCCAGAAATAGTTTTGTAGTATTGCATGATTGTAAGTTACACTAAAATAAAGCATTACTAGAAGTATTTATCTGTAGCGCCTGAGGTTTGCATGTAGAAATATTTATATGGTCCATGAGTTACATGAAGGTTGTAAAAATCGTACCGTAGGGGGATGCCTGGCAATATCTGTTCACAGACATCTGTATAGTTAGCCCTAGGGTTTGTTAGGAAGTTTTGCAAATCAGAGGTGAGTTTGTAGAATTGACAAGAGGATCCCTCTATCTGGCTACCTCTGGCTACTTATAATAAAGCAAACTGTGTAGATGGTTAGATTCTGTAGTTTGAGGTGGAGGTTTTTCTCTGTTACTATGTTTGACTCTTCTTCTCTGAGTTTCTATTTAGAAAGAAAGTAAACAAAAAAACCAAAACCAAACAAACAAAACCAAAAAACCAAACCGCCTAACCAAGAAACAGCCAAGGTATGTTTTGGCTAAGATACCTAGTAACCATTTGACATTGTTGAGGACACAGAATTCTGCTTCTTTTTTCATTACTTAAAATGGCATAGGAATTCCAAACTGGAATTACTTTCTAGTCCTAAATTGTCCTTTTAATATAGTCTTTAGTTTGGGTATTGCTGACAAAAGCTCAGTTTAAATGAAGCATCTGTTTGTATTAGGCATTGAAATTGAAAAGCACTGTGAAAAGGGATCCCACAGTTAACTTGGCAAGCACAAGCTTTTGTAAAAAGGAGGTGAGTGAAACTGTCAGAGAAGTTATGGAACGTTAAACATTATGTAGCATGGCACATATTTATTTACTTCTGTAATCAGATGCTGCAGCAGAAAAGAGGAAAGGTACAGTGTCACACTGATTCTGCAGTCACTATTAGATTAATAAAGGACGAGCCTGGGGGCAGAAGCACTTCTCCAGTTAAAGCAAGCGTTGACATTTTTATACCTGAGAAAATTCAATGAAGGCGACATCTCCCATATGCAATCATCTTTTATGTTAATTTCAGCACTTTTGAAACAAGATTCAGTTGTGTTTTCATTTCCTTTTATTTCATTTGGACTTTGTTTGAAGTCATGAGGGAGTGAAATATGCCAGCTGCACTCTTCTGCATATGTTTTATATACAGAAGCTTCAGAAGCGCTTCTAGAGTTTCAGAGATTCAACTAATATATAAATTGGGAGAGGAGGGGCAGGCTCTGGGAGGGAAGTACAGAGAACACAGGATGGAAGAACAATTTGGCAGAAAGGCAGAAACTGTACCATGTGCTAGTCACTAAACATCACAAACTGAACCATAAAATATAAGCAAACTACGTATGTGTAGTGGTACATACATTTTAAATATATAGGTTTGGGTTTTTTAAATGAAAATAATTATTGCGTGATGGTTGCGCTGAGTTTCAGCTGCATGTGTTTTAATTCTAGCGTTTCAGGGATGTGTCTTACTAGTCTCCAAACCAGAACTGATGCAGGAAGTCCTCTGCCAGAAAATTATTTCAGTTTTGATATTTCTAATTCCAGCAATATAATGTTTGGAAACGTATCCTGCCAAAAGCATTTACGTGTTATTGCCATTGTCCATCACATTCTGTGTCTGTATGATCTGTATTTTTTAGTGTACTTAATATGTATCCCTTATGTTACTTCATAGCCTTGGGAATCTCAGTCTTTCTGCAGTAATTTTCCTCATGAGGTTGTCTGTGCAGATTCTTGGGGCCAGTCCTTGCTGGTTTCTACAGATGCTGGCATCTTGTTAATAGATGGTTAGTAAATGATCTAGTGTTTTTGTGTCAATTTTTGTGTATCTGACCATTTTCCTGAAAATGTGTGCTCATAAACTCTGTTCAGGTGTTAATAAGCCTTTATGTAGGGGGATAGTTACTATTCCAAGTAAATCTATTACATTTATGTAACCTAGTTGCAAAAATTCATTCTGCAGTAGAACCAAGCCATATTGGCGAGCTAGTGTTAATGCAGATTTCTGAATGTGTTCTTATTTCAGATGTTGTTTTCTTGACCATCTGAAAAGCTGTAGGAGGTCGCATCCAGGTTCAGGAGGTGTCTAAATGGCTTGTCTGGTTTTCTTAGCCCTTGATAATAGTGAGCATGAAGTCAAGGGCTTATGTGACAATGATATCCTACTTCTTCCCTTAGCATTGATATTGCTACTCTGACTCCTTATAATCCTCTGTGTGTTACATAAGGCCAGCAGGACTGAGGGAATGAAGTTAGTGCTCGATCATAATTCTCAAACTTGCCAAAGGAATGTCACTTTTAGGTTTCAGTAGCTTTATCTGATTCACGACAATAATAAAACTCTCCTGTGAGGAAGTATTGGCTGTGATGCTGTGGCATGTGTCGGCGCTTTGTGCTGTTCTTTTTGGGTTTTTTTCTCTTCATTTTTGTAAGGAAAAAAACCCAAGGCTTCAATTAGAAGAAAGAAATGGTTCAAAACCAGCATCTAGTAGGTAGGGTTTTCAGTACATGTGTGTTTCTTTTTTAGATGGTCAACCGTCAGTGCAAGTATTTGATAAAAGTCTCCAAATAAAGCAGATGAACGTGTTGGAAGCTCTGGATCTTTTGATTGCCCGAACAGACAAAGGTAGGAGAGGTCCCTGTTCTTGGGTTCTTGCCTGACTCTGGGTATGGCTGGATATGTATGTCTCATGACAACTTTGTCTCATTCAGAAGGCTTAAATGTGCACTTTTTCAGTGAGGTAGTTTTTACCCAATAAAAGAGTAGTCTGTGATTGAGTTTCATAAAGGCAACATACACAAAGCAAGATCAGGATCTTTATGTATAACTCAGGAAAGCATTACAGATATGGTTGGTTTATTATTTTTTACCCTGTTATGTCTGTTTCCTCAGTAGTTGCTGAAGCTCTGCTTACCCAAGCTTTGGGTAAAACATGGTTCCTTCTGTCTCACTGGGAGTTGCCCAATTTGGTTGCATCTGGTGAAATTCACCCTGAGATCTTACAGAACTAGCTCAAACTACGTGAGAGCCATTTGCAGTTCTCTCAAGACACGTGGAGAATGGGTGACGTTTCTGAGGATCTGGCAAGTGTAGTTATATCGAAACTCAGTTTGTGAAATTTCTGGAGAAAACCCTTCTGAAGAGTTCAAACTCTGTTGAGGATCCAGTTATCAGTTGCTCACCTGAATGGTGCCAGCTCTTAAAGTTAACCCTTTTTCTCTTGCCCTGTAGTTTATATCTATTGTATTTTAGTTATTTTGCAAGATTTTATGTATTTGCAAAATATTGTACATTTCACTCTTTGGAACCTCTCAGATCATTCTTTGGTGCAGCACCACCTAATGGGAAACTTGGCTACTGTACTGAAGGAGCTGATTACTACAGTTGTAAATCCTAGAGAGTTTGTAAGTCTTCTGTCCCCAGAGAGGTATTATGCTTTGTTTGCTTTTGCTCCGTTGGTTAGGTGCTGCTTCTCATTGGAAGTATTAATTTCAAACTACCGTGTTCTTTTTTTAACTTTTTTCCTGGTTCTCTCCATACGGCAGGGAAAGACTCTCGTATCCTTGTCTTCAGACTCAGTGCTGTCCAAAAAGATATAGAGACTAAAAAAATCATAAGAAACAAATATGACTGCAGAGAAAATAAACTGGAGAGAACAAAAGGTGATATTGTTATCCTTACCCTGTATTAAAAACATCCGCTGTGCTTTGATGCTGGTAGCTGCCAGAGGCTTGTTAGCTCTTTTTAGGCAGGTGTGGGTGTTCACTTTTAGGTTTTTTTCTCTGGACAAGTCAATTCAAACTTTGCTAAGCTTATATTTGAAAATTACTCTAGTACAATCCAGCGTGACATTTTTGAATGTTGTAAAAAAACCATGTTACTTGGAAATCGCTAACGATGAAAAGCTTTAGGGAAAAATAAGATTTCAGGGTTGGGAGATATGAGAAGAATTTTGTGGGGATGTTAGACTGAAATAAAGCACGCTTTAAGCTGGACTGGCACGCTGGCAGATCCCCTATTAAACAACAGTTCTTAGGTTAGCCTGGGTGTTGCCCATTATTTCTGTAGAAATAAATGTTTCCTGGTCTTCAGAAGTAAGCTGCTTTGAAAAGCTGGAAGGTGCAGTATAGTGACAATCCGTGTGCTTCGGATTAAAAGTAGATTTCAAAAGGGTGATAGGCTTTTGTCTTTTCCTAGAAGTTGATGTAATTCTATTGAGTTTTTAATTCTGTGTTGCCAAGTCATCCATCAGAGCCCTGTTATACTAATCATCAAACGAATACAAAACAAAAAATCAGACCCTATCCCAACCACTTAGAGTCTAGAGCATTATTTCCTCAGGCTGCCATTTGTATGCCATTAATACTCACCACGGAAGCGAACTCAGGATTGTTGCAGCTATTCGGAACAAACTACTTCTCGTCACAAAGAAATATAGTTTGGACGACACTTCAATCAGCACCTCTCTGCTGTCATCTCCTGAATCTCCAGTAGAGGAGTTCCAGTACATCCGGGTATGTGTAATCCAGTTACTGATTGTCTTAATACGCTGAGCAGCACTCAGCTGGTGTAGGGGATTCAGGGAAGGCAGAGTGTGCATTATCATCTTCCTGAACCTACAGACAAATAAAAGTGAGAAGCCATAGGGTGGAAATCAGTTGTATATATGCTAAATAAAACTTGCAGGTTTTTTAAAGAATTGTTTCTGCTTGTTCTTTGTTATGCTTCTGTGCTTAGAAAACATCCCTTTAAAATCATGGAGTACCTGCAGCACCCACAGTAGGAACCTGAAAAAGTGTGTAATTCTATTGTTTACGTTATAGGAAATATGCCTTTCTGACCCTCCAGTGGTTATGACGCTGGTGGATGGACCTACTGGAGACAGTGACAATATGATCTGTGTAGCATATCGGCATCAGTTTGATTTAATCAATGAGAGTACAGGGGAGTCCTACAGATTGCATCATGTTGAAACAAACAGGGTAAGTTTTCATCAGCTGAAACTTTTTTTGCAGACCCTCGCTGAGCAGAATTTGTTGCAGACTCAGTGCATGCTGTGCTGATCTCCTAGGAGTGTGAGGAGCTCGTGTGTGCTACTTTTTGCTTTAGGACACTCTGAGGTATTTATTCCTTTTGGGATACATGATGATAATTCCCAAGAGAGTAGTTATAAGCTATGACATTGGCAAAAAGCCCGTGTTGTTGGAATGTTGTTGTTGTCAAAAGTTAATTTTTCCTTCTTTCTTGGCCAGTAGTTAGCTTTTTGCTTTCTTTTTGTGGTATCAGTATTTTATTGTTTATAAAATTGCTTCAAAATAACTTCAGTGGTTGACCACCAGTATCTTGTTCAGATTTGCCTATTTGCATGTAGCTAAAATGTTTACATATTGTTTATCATTCTATTTAAGAAACTGCTGCCCAGTCAACTCATAACTGAATATCAATCTGTCTAGGACATAGGGAGAAGATTTAGGTAATGTCTTTGTTTTCAGAAAAAAGTTCCAGTATAGTTTCTAAATAGAGATGTGGACATGTAGCTTTAGACCCAATTAAAAGAAAAAAAAAAAAAGGACGATTTTGCACAGGTAATCTGTTGTTGTTAATGAGATATGGGACTACTTTTTTCATGTGATGGTTCTTGATAAGTTGTTTTCTTTTTAAATCGTCTCTATTTTTATTTGGATCTGGTGATGAAGAGGTGCCCCTGGCATGGCTGATCAAGTATAAACTTCTCCACAGCGCTGGGAATTAATTTTAGTCTGGATGAGGAGGAACTAGAAGTAAAGAATGGGGATGGAGAAGTACATCACCATCCACCATCCACCACTCCCATTTCTTTTCCACACCGGAATCCTTATTTCATTTAGGAAGACAGATAAAGCAGACAATTAATATGAGCAGAGCTAGTGATTTTTATAATGTTGAAATGGGTTGCCTGCTTATTTCTCTGGACAACAGAGCAGCAATGGCTTTCAGTCACTACAAAAGACGGGTCAAAATGCATTTGGTATGGATGCGTAAACTTTCAGGTTTTCTTAACAGTTCTTGACCTGCACAGTAATCCTAAATGAAGGAAAGTCAAAGAACTGCTGTTCATGGAATCAGTCTCTCAGCCTTCTCCCTGTCCAAGCAGGATATATGGTTTGGGAAGCATTTGTCTAATGTAACCTTATGCATTTCACTCATAAGATCTCATTTCCTGAACAGATATCCTACTTTTTGTAGCTGTTTTGGTTTGTTTTTAATCTAAATGTAAAAGACAAAACCAAAGTTTAATTAAGAGAATTTATGTAGCCTAATCTATGTAAAAAATACTGTGATTTAACCAACGTTGTTTTTCAATTTGTAAATTCAGACTGTTCAGTAATCCTTAGGTACATCCCTGTTGACCTCTGTAAATGTTAGTGGTTTTGAATTGTATCTGATCTTTTTGCTAATCATGATGTGCATTTGAAGATCACTTTTTGAAAAGAATTGTTATCTTTAATATACCATGTTGATTCACAGCTTTCTGAAATCATCCTATTTCCCAAAATTTATATTGCTAAGTAAGTTGTGTTTTTATTGCTTTGCAGTGTGATATGGTTATGAGTGTTCGGTACTGTACAGAACCAAATACAAAGGAAACTAATTTTCATCTTGAGAACATCCTGAAAATTACATCACAAAAGAAGCTATTTTTATAAATTTATTTATTTATTTATTTTTCTTTTTTATTTTTCTCCCTTTTACCTGTAGTTGTGCACTTCTACTGCTGATTGTATTGCTTGTTAGTCACAACCCAGTTGTAATAACCACAGTATCCTCTGCCTGTTTGTTAATCTTTTCCATTATCCTTGCAGGTTAATTTTGTTGCGGCTATTGATGTATATGAAGATGGTGAAGCTGGTCTACTGTTGTGCTATAACTGTAAGTGTTTAGGGAAGGCCAGAAATGGTAATAGCTCAATCTACATATGTAGATGTTCTTTCATTGGAGTCTAGGTCTGTATCTGAAAATAAATTTTAGTGTTTCACTGAAAGTTTATCAAAATACATTCTTTGGAACTTAAATGCATATTGGAGAAATTACAAGTGCAAGTATTTTAGTCATACTAGCTGTTTTATACATGTGCAAGTTATATAATTAATGAAATCTTGGTGTCTGTAATAACCCATGTGCATAACAGTCTTGTAATTTACAGAAGAATGTAAATTACATGAACATATGGCTACTTGAAGGGCAGAGAGATACAATTCTGCAGACACTGGTTTCTGAAGTTTTCTTGCCCGTTTCTGTATCTTTAGACGAATTAGGGACCTGGTAACAGTTGAAATAGTAATACTTTGTGAAGTACGACAACTTATTAAAACATAGGTCTTTTATTTTGGTCTTTCCAGTGTGTTCACAGAGAAAGCAACTTTTGCTTAGCTGTTCGGCTATAGAGGGATTTTTACATGAATGTTTGATTGTGTGCATAATGTCCACCCTTCTGCAAAATCTCCCCATAAAATGAGTGGTGGTTGGTTACAGTGTAAAGTGATGGATACTTCTTTGTTCTATTTTGCTGCAGATGTTTGTCAGTACAGAAAGGTATATCCTTTCAGTGGACATTCTCCACTTGTCCAGCCATCAGCTTATGACTTCCACTTCAGCTGGAATCAAGTTCCTTATGCTGTTGGTAAGAAAATACCTCTTTTTAGTAGATGATTTTTTGCTACTGTTTTTGCCTGCACTTGGCTCTGGTGGAATTCCAGTGTTGTGGGAATAAGCATGTTACATTCATGATGCCACTTGACCGAAGTTTCTGATAATTTTGAAAAGTGGAGCCTTGGTAGCAAGTTCATCCTTTGTTGAACTTTTTTCCCCTTTCTTTTTTGTGTTTCTCATTTTCCGTTCCCTCTATATTCTGCCAGGCATGAAGAGTGAAATTTTCTTCAATATGTTAGACAACACTTTTCATAAGAAAGGAACATGCCAGAAGAGGTCAAGAACAGTTTTCGTGGAGCATCCAAGAAACTTTTGCTTTAACCATTTTTCCTTGCCAAATAACTTCTATTTCATTGCAGTCTGTGCTTTCCCTTATGTTCTTGCCTTCACTACTGATTCCATTGAGATCCGATTAGTGGTGAATGGGAACTTAGTCCACACAGCAGTTGTGCCTGAGCTTCAACTTGTAGCATCAAGGGTAAGACAGAAAAATCATGTTTGACTATTTCTGTGATATGTTAGGATCTAATGAACATAAAAAGTTGCTGCTGCTAAAAACGTAACAAACAAAACCGAAATACATGCTTACTTTATCTGCAATAATTGTTCATCTGTCTGCTCCTAGTTTATATCAAGGACAAAGAGAATCAGAAGATCACTAAGAAAGTCTAACTGTTCTAATGATGGGTTATTTGTCATTTCAGTCGGATATTTATTTTAAAGCTACTGCTGCAGTAAGTGGATCATCTGAGAGCAGCTCTAAGGAAATGAGTTCAAAGAGTTCTCCTCAAACACCGACAGCTTACGAAAAGCCAGAGTTACCTCTTCCTTCTCTAGAAGGTAATGTGATCTCTAATCATTCCAGCAGTTATCAAATCTTGGTGCGGCTGGTCTTAAGTAAAGATAGTAAAAAAATGTGAGTTCCTACCTGAAAGTGTGGAGGATAAGAGATTTTGTATTTTCCACACTTATAAAGCACTTGGCTGAGCTTTTGCACTGTAGTATCTTTTCTGAATACATGGTAGCACTGTTCTGAAGAAATAAATTCTGTAGGAAGGGAAGAATTAAACCTCAATATCTTGATGACTCTTTCACAATGCGATCACAAGTCATAATGCAAAAAGGGGCATAAAATTGTGAGACAGCTTGACATTTCGCATACACTATTCCTTTCGTTAAAGAAAAGCAGAATAACCACTGAATGGCTGAAGCTCTTTTGCAAAACGAAAGTAAGAAGCCTTGAAAAGCTTTGCACAGACAATTTAGTGTAACATGATGTATGAGCGGTCAGTCTATAGTGTAACAATAAAGGAGAAACAAGGGAACATCAGCTAAATAATGCAAGATGTGTGTACACTTTTCTTCCTTAAATCTGCTGCTTTACTGTTAGCAGATAGGAAAAGAAGGTAATCATAAATTTTTTATTTAATGATAAGTTTGGGACTTTGTTTTTCTTCTAGGAATTAAGAAAATATGGTATTTTATGTTACCTAAGAGGAGTCATAATTTAAATCACTTGGGATCCAGGCTCCAATGTGTTTGCAGTACTTTAAAACACACGAGAAATACTGCACAGAGTCCATTGTAATAGTCAGAGTACCAGGCACAGGTCATATAAATTCACGTCTTGGTTCTGCTCCTGAGTCATCGTGTTGCCAAGAGTCAATCTTCTTTTTGTCTCTAAGTCAAATTGCTTGTATTTCTTCCTTCTCCTAGCTTATTTGTATTGAAAGATCTCTAGAGCAAGAAAGATTTTTGTCACTTCAGTGCTCAACTCAACAAGTATAGCTTGTCTTTATAACTTTTCATTTGGAATTATTAAGAACTGATTCTGTTGTGCAAGTGTAATGTTCTTTTTTCTTTCTGTGTTTCAGGTGAAGTTCCATGCAAAAACCTGTACAAAATACCTCTGAGCAATCTGGTTGGGCGAAGCATTGAACGACCTCTGAAGTCGCCTTTGGCTCCCAAGGTCATCACTGCCACACCATTGAGTGGCATTACCTCTCTTCCAGTTATGCATTCACTACCCTTATCTCGTATGGAAATTAAAGAAATTGCAAGCAGAACACGTAAAGAATTGCTGGGTAAACTCTCCTCATTCCTCAGTGTTACGTATCAGTTGCCAAACATATACTTTCTAATCTTTGCACCATCACAGGTAGGTTTGTAACATGCAGATAGTATTCATAAATTATTAAAATAAAAAAAAAGAAACAGTGAGGAAGCATTATTTGCAAATAGTATAGCCGTTGTCTGATCGTGTAAAAGATGGCCATATTCTAAATTAGGTGGAAATCGTTAGTAATGGAAACCAGCAACAGATACCTTAATCTTTTCATGAGTACTTTGTTTTATGTTGAAAGTATTAAGTCTTTTATTCCTTTATTGAGGTCTCTTGGATGAGCCTATACCCAAGACAGAAAGTGCACAGAAGCTGAAAAAGGTTTATCGAAGACAGTCAGACCCTAAGCAGGGAGCTGTAAGATCAACTAGTAGTGACAGGTAAATATACTTTAGAAAAGAGCCTAAGTTAGGCTGTAAATATTTTCAGAATTGATTACTCATGCTTATCTCGGTTGGCATGAGGCTGACCAAAACCTTTGTATATCCATGTGCATTTCCTGCTAATGTGTTTGTTAGAGTATCTGAATACCATAAGTACTGAAGCAGTTACACTTTTTGCTAAAGACATGTTAGTGATAATAATAATGATAATATTGCAAGACAAGACTAAATGGCATTTTGTGGGACCTGCTGCAGCTGAACCTGTTATAAAGATTTGGACTACTGCAGCTGCACTGTGCAAACTCTCTTGTTTTCTTTGTATGCTCTTGTGTTGCTATTTTCAGAATACATTTTGTGAAAAAGTACTGCAGCATTTGTCTGTTTGGCACTCTCCCAAATTTGCCCTGAACCAGGACACCCCCAGTGCCATTCTCTTGTTTTCATTGTTTGCATAACCTATGTTTGCCTAGAGTACTGGCAGAATACAGAATACTGGAAAGATACAGGAGACTGACAGTAACAAAACAAAAATTCTCTCGCAGTGTAAAATTATGTTTGATATATTTCCCTACTTGGAAATTACTTGGGTGAGGTGCTTCATTAATACTGCCTTTTGATTATTTTTAGTAGAGTAAAACAGGAGGAAACTTAGTTGTAATGGTCTGTGTCTGTCTTTAGGATAACTTGATAGGATCTAGAAGTAGCCATTGTTCCTTCCTGCCCTGACCTCTGTATTTTTTTTAGTAACTTTTGTCTTCCTCTTTGCAGGATAATCTCAAGCTCATTTGAAGGCTATTCTGAAAGACGTCATCTTTCCACTAGTTCAGATCCTGATACTTCAGCAAACAGGGAGGAGAACTCACCATCTAGCTATCCATTTCAGCTGATTTCTTTATATGATGAAGACATCATTGACTTAAAATGAAGACACTTTTAAAACCTTTCTTCCTTACTTCACATTTTCTTACAGCTCTGTAAGCTCTATGGCAATGTCACAAACACTGCTTCTGGTAGTAAAATGTGGCTGGAAGTACTGGTGATAAATCTTTATGGAATCCATGTTCTGGTTAGCACAGCCTGATTTGGCAATGCTTTTATCTTTGACATAGGTATGTTCTCTCAGTTAATGAAGCATTACTTTTCATGGCATTCTAACAGTAGGTAATCAGTGGGAGATTTAGGCTGAAACTGGAGTAAACAAAAAGTATTACTTATTCTAAGCTTCTTATAATTTGACTTACCTAAATGACATGCAGCAAAGTTAATTGCTGTTATTACTATCATGAGTTGTTTTACAACAGTGTATGTCATGTTGGAAGAGGAATTTTATAACACAGATCACTACTTTTGGTTTTTCAGTCTTTGAAAAACAAAACAGCAACAAAAAAAAAAAAAGACTTGCAGGCAAGGTCATTTCAAACACTGGAGTCAGTCCCTAAATTGATGCATCTGTGGTATGCTTACTGAAGAATCAGGTGAGATATGAAGATGGTGTGTTCTTGGGTCATTGTTTAGACAAACTTGAAAACTCTTTTGGCGTAAAAAAATCCCTGAACAGAGAACCTTTCTATAGGACACAAACTTGCAGAATATTTCTCGAAAATAGGAAACTAAAAAAAAAACCTAAAAACCCCACGAACAAACAAAAAATGTGGAAACAAAAACTTTGGTCCATCTACTGGAAAACTCTTATTGTAGTGCATCTGCAGATTTTTCCATTACAGGCAGAAGAGCCAACCCAAATTGTCTTTGACTACAAAAAGATTCTTATGCAGATATCATCATTAGCTGTTGTCTGTGCTTGCACCAACAGTATAAGTAATTATTTCAGATAGTTGTATTTTTCTAACTGGATGCAGACGGGAATTTCAGTGCTAATTAGGTAGTCTTCTGTGATGAAACAGCGATCTTGTCTCTTACTGTATTAAAGGTGTTTGTATTTAAAGTTTGATTTTTAATTTTTTTTAAACCCCTTCCTCTAGAACACCTTTGCAAGGGTTTTGTTTAGTTGGGGTTTTTTTTCATGAAAGCCTTTTTATAGATGATGTTTTTAGCTTTATTAGCAAGCATTTCTTGTTCTGAATATAGAAATACTTCTGTATCCTTGATTTTTATTTCGTAATGCCACCCGTATGTCATGATTTCACTTTTGTTCAAGAATGATCATCTGGAGATGCGTGCCTTTTGCTGCCATCTGTCTGAATGTAAAACTGGTGATGGCAAAGTGATTTTTTTCTCAGTTAATTATATAATATGATTGAATTGCTTCACTTGAGAAAATATGCAAGGTCTTACTTGGAAGTGTAATTTCTTACTCTCAACTGGGGTGGCTAATCAACAGAAGCAGCAATAATAGTTAGTCTTGGAGATGAAGGTTATTATTACTTTAGTAGGTTTTGCACTCATAGATGTGTGGGGTGAACCTCTATAAGCATCTAAAAGGAAGTACCAGATTGAAGTATTTGCAAAAACTTGTAGTTATTCTTTGAGAATGTTGTTTCCAGAGATTGTTACTTTACCCTATCCTTATTTATTTGGACAGTTAAGGTTTAAAGAAAATCTGAAAGTACCACACGGTACTTATTTTCCTGGAAGTTGTAAAAGCTTCTGAATCCACTGAATCCACTTTTGGGGTCACTGCTGGCACTTACATATTTTTAAAAAGGAAAAGAACCAGCTTTTTCCAAGAACAGCTCTCTCAATGTAGTATTTGATTTCTGGTTTGTGGCTATTTTTGAGGACAGTACCAGTGTGTTTCAAAGCTGGGGCTTTAGTTAAAATTTTAACTGGAAACTTTACCCTGTTAGGATACTGGATTTTAAATATACTCCAGATGTTCACCTGTGCCATCACAGCATGATTTAAAATGATTAACCATTGTTTGATAGCAGTTGAAGCAATATATGGAGATTTTTAAACTTGTTTTGAAGAACCTGAGCAAACACATCCTTAGGTATAGCCTTAGAGAAGGAGCACTAGGGAGAACAAGAAGAATGAGAAGAGCATGACAGAAAGCTTGACTACTGGCTATGATGGTAGTCAGAATACATATACATACAGCATTTGCATTATATCCTAAACATGATTATAGAAGAAAGG
The DNA here is from genome assembly GCF_901933205.1 of Camarhynchus parvulus. NCBI lineage: Eukaryota > Metazoa > Chordata > Aves > Passeriformes > Thraupidae > Camarhynchus > Camarhynchus parvulus. The sequence goes on from NC_044587.1 coordinate 34,372, forward strand.
GCTATAAAGCAAGAGTTATTTTCTTGAACCAAAAGTGCAGTAGCGGCTGCAAAGTATTACCATTAATTAAGAGAGTGTTGGGGGGGTGGGAATGTGTGTGTGTATGTGTGTGTGTGTGTGAGAGAGAGAGAGAGAGAGAGAAAAGAAGACCCTTTGAAGATTTGCCTGTAATTACAGCGTTGATGACATCTAGCAAATGAACTATAAAGAGTACAGATACTGGATTACTGAAGCACAAAACTAGGTCATACTGGCTTCATGGTACACACCTGGAACAGGATATTGGTATCATTTGAAGAGGGAAGCCCAGCAGCAACTGCATCCCTGCCCACCTCCCACCTGCTCTTATGCTATAGCTTGACTTAATGGGTCTGGTACAAGCTGCTAAGCAAGTCACGCTATGAACTACCAGACCTTAACAGATCATTGCTCGTGTAGGACAGGAAGGAGCTGAATTCTGGGAAAAAATTAATGTCTTCATTCTTAATGTAGCCAGTAAGTGCCTTGTTAAGTTTTTGCTTTTGTACTTAGAGTGTCATAGAGGGATAATATCTAATGTGGCAAAAGAAGTAGAGAGCGATACAACATTTTGTTTGGGTTATATGACACCTAGAATTGGTAGCTGAGGCTTTAGAGCCATGTATATGTAGTTTACTACCTACTTATTGTAGGAGAGCAGCCCAGAACGTAGGTAGAAGGCAGAGAACATAGAAATAATGTTCCAATTTTATTTGACACAAGGCACAGGAACCAAATTCTGTAAAGATCTTTATCACATTTATTGTATCAAAAAAACTTACCAACACAATCATGTGAAATTGCTGGTGTACACAACCTTGTACAAGGATATGGCTTCTTTGAGTTTTTAGTAGTCTGAACAGACAGCTATGACTTCTGTGTCTCTTCATGTGAGGAGAAGTACCTTCTAGCCATTGTTTCTCTCAAAACATCATCCTTACTATTTAGACTGCTAATTAAAATCTAGAGGCAGTTGGTGGGATTGATACCAAAGCTCTTGTGCATCATTTATAAAGGGCAAAGTTCTTACACACCTGCGGAACCTCTCCTTAAGACTGGCATAAGATGACAAGGCTTGTTGAAAGGCTGCTGAGATGGCTATGGTGTCATTCATTCCAGTGTTGGAGCCATGTTGTTTGCCCTCTGTTTTTCCAGCATGTGCATGCATATACTCTCTAAAACCTAAAAAGTAGTCTTGGGCACAAACTTTAGCCATGTCCACTGTAAACATAACCCTTTCTCCTTTCACATTGGGTGTTAAAGCTGCCTGTAGGCTGCATTCTTGATGATGGCTGACCATCTCATGGTTAGGAGAAAAGATAATTTTTGACTCTACTGTGTAAGATGGGTGTTGTTCTGATAGGAAAACTGAAAAATGGTGCTAAGATGGATGGAAGGAAGGAATTGTTTCCATGAAGGAAGAATTGTTACCAGATTGAACACTTGCTATCAGGCTAAGTTTAGGCCCATTCTGGACCCTTGGCTAAGTTTCTGCAAGAAATACTTTCTATCCCAATGTGCTGGATTTGTAGGCAGCAGCAGGGCTCTAAACTCCTGGCTAAATGGTGTTGGTCACCACTTCATCCCTGTGCCTTAGTCTGACTAAATTATAGGAATGCCATTTACATTGGTGCAAGCGTTAGATTGTACAGGTAGTTAATTTAGAATGTACTTGTGTGTTCTCACCAGCATGGTTAATGATGCATGGGATCACAAAATAGTTGAGGGTAGAAAGGACCACTGTGTTATCATCTAGTCCAGTACACACACCTGTGCACCACCATTCAAAAATCTGTTCAAAATGGATATGCAAGATTTTGGGCTACTTGTCATCTTTGTCCTGCATTTGAATTGCAGCATGCATATAGACCATCACCATAACTTTGAAGTGTGACTAGGACTTAAGAACCCCCAGATACATGAGCTAAGTTAATTCACACATACACACACACAATATGGAGCCCTTAAGGCTTTGATGAGCTGTTCGTAAGGTCCCTAAAGCCCAGACTGGGTTTTAGAAACCAGTACAAAGAGTCATTTTTGTCCAGTTCCTTATTTTAGTGGCAATGCAGTACACATAAATATTTTATAAGTGTTTGAAAGTAACAAAAACTTCCTTCTAATACGAAACAAAAACCCACGTGAAATTTGAAAGGGCTATGGCTATTCATGGTAGCAAGAGAACTGCTCTCTAGGTTCAGTGAATGCACGCATACATTCGGTTTCCTGATTTGCAAAGTAAGGCGTGTTCTAGTTATAGTCCTTTACTTGTTTGGAGGTGTGGCAGGAATTCTTCTTTGTTTTGGTTTGTGTGGTTTCTGGAGGCTGGTGGTGTGGGCAGGTTTTTTGTTGCTTTGTTGGTTGGGATTTTTTTTTTTCCAGGTTTTGGGGGGGGGGGTTAGTTGGCTGGGTTGGGGTTTTTTTGTTTATTTGGTTTTGGTTTGTTTTTTTGGTTTGGTTTTTTTTTTTTGGTTGGTTTGCCATTGCTTTTCAATGCATAACACACATGCAAGTATGCACCTGGAATGAACAGCAGGTTTGTTCTCTGCCTTCATGTGATTATTTCTATAAATGTGCATGTATTTGTACTTGATAGATTCAGATTGAATTTTTTTACTACTTGTCAACTGAATAAATACTTAAACAGTACTTAAGAGGGCAGGGAATGGGTAACATTATTGCCTAACTAGTTACATATGGTTAAGGTTGCTACTCCTGACATATATTTTCTGCTGTTCTAAGTATATTTGATCAGTAACGGCTAGCTTGAACATGTTTTTCCAAAGACGTGGGTCTATAACTCTCCTTGCAGATGCAGTGGCTTTTCCAGAGCTGTTGGCTTAGTCTGCATTTGAAATATATAACCCTATTCATTTGGACTTGGTTTTCAATATATATACATATATAGGTATATATATTTGTAATTTCTAATGTAAATTTCCAGGGATTAAAAATCCTGAGTTATATATATAGGAATTTAAAGTAATGGGATCATAAAAGGCAGGGGAAGAGAAAAATCCCATCAGCAAGTGATAAGGTATTTCAGAATAATTTATGTTGCCGTCTGTGTGTGAAAATGGGTATCACGCTATTTTCATTCTTAACAATTCGATGTCATGGTTCATATGCACAGTGCTTGCTTATTCTGTTAAAGCATTGTTTTCTCTGATAGGCTTAATCTGTTTTTGTGAAGGACTAAATTATACCCTGGGAACCTAGTATTAACAATATGGGAAGGCTCAAGAGATTATGCAGCAAACATCTGTACTTGCATGCAGGTTAGAAAGTATTTTTACTCTTATTACTTGAGCACAGCAACTTCACCAGCCTGTATACTGCTTAGCTGCTTCACTTCATTGCTGACCTGTAACTGACTGACTCCTCTTTGCTACTGGAAGTTGTGGTACTAGCATCTGACTTGAAGAGAAAATGGAGATAATTTTCTGCATATTTACCTGGTTGAATGGAAAATGTTATGTAAAGATTTATGCAGAGCATTATCAATCTAGAATGTCAGTTTGTCTTTGAATGGTAGCAGACTGCTTTGTAATTTAATAATGGCATACTGTTAAGACTGTTGCTACATTTGTGATCAAAGACTCTACCACTGGTCTTGAATGCTGATGTATTACCATTTTTTTAATGTCATATGATAGCATGTATGGTTTGTATTTTAGATACGACATCCAAATAGAGACAGTCCTATCACATCTGAAAGTGTTTTAAGTGCTATTTATCACCTTTGTGAAGAAGAAACATGATTTATTTCTTCATCTGTAATAAACAATAAATTTGACCCCACCTGTTTCTTTCACCTGTTTCACACACTCAGGACTAATGACTTTCAAATTTGCTAAGTAAAAAGACAAGAAATCAAAAAGACAGGATCTAGCACAGAGCACTGCTTTTCCCATTTGAGTTTACTGAAGTGCTGTATCATACCTGTGAGGTTGCTGTTTGTGTCTTAAGCTTTACCCGTCTTTGATAAAAGCCATAAACTAGATTTGGTTTATGTTTCCAGCCATCTTTTAGACTTCTGGAGACCTGCTTCAGTTGGGGGATCTTTACTCTGTAAACTAACACTACAGAATAGTTTTTCTCCCTTTCTGGCTAAGTGTGTATTCTTACTGTCTCCAAGACCTTGCAATTCCTTTTGAAAAATCATCTTTCCCAAAGTAGCAAAGACATTCTCTTAAGAGCTACAACCCTTTTTGTGATTTAAATGCATTCCTAGCTGCCTTGACAACAATAAGAAAAAGGCCTTAAGTCCATGAAAGCCAAGAATTCATCTTCATTTGGGATTAAGACTTAATTCTGTGGTCAGAATTAACAGAAATAACAGCCACACAAACATCAAGTACTGCAGTCTGAAACTAACATTAGCTAGGCTATGTTGTGCACTTCTTCACGGCTGTAACATGCAGCCTAAGGAACAGGTAGAGTTCAGCAAGGAAATTTTATTTATTTATAAAATTAGATTTTATTTTACATCTCAGAAAAAAAAAAAGATACTGGCCCCAATGCAATTAATATTCTCACATGGCCATTACAGTCAGTACACCAGGTTAAAAGAACACAGGAACTAAAGAAATAAGTGTAATTCGCTTACTATAAAGTCCTGAAATTCTTTGGGTTCCTAAGAAGGCCATAACCCAGTCCGTTAACACACAAGCAGCACTCGATATGCCTCTCGCTTTAAGTACGATGATTTCAGACATCAGCAACCATGGAGCTGGACCCCGGCAAAGGCAAAACCTGCAATTAAAAAGTGGAGAATAAATGCAAGTTAAGTAGGAAAAAGTAAATGATGTCCAAATTAATCAAGTAAGGGGGATGCAGTTTTCACGTTAGATTTGTGCATGGTTCCACCAACACCGTACCTCTGCCAGAATGAGAGAGAATACGTGACTGTAAGTCAGTATGATAATCACTGGTGCATTTTTCATCATAATAATTACAGGAATATTCTTAACAAACAGAACTTGCCAAAACCTCGGGTACGAGTCGGAAGCGGCGGAACCCAGCTGGCAGCCAGATTCCTCAGCAGCCATGTCTCGCCCGTGGGGAAGCGTCGACGCGTCCGTCCCCGGTCGCCTCTCGCCGGGCCGCCGCTACGAGCGGGCCGGGTGGAAGCGGCTGGGCGCGGCGGCGGGGAACGATGACGTTGGGATGCGCCGGAAGCCGCCCGTTCGTGAGAGCGACGGGTCAGGGAGCGCCTTCTCTCCGGTGCCGGCGGTTCGCCCAGCGCGGGCTTGGCCCAGCCCTCCCCTCCCTTCAGCGTCGGGCGGTCGTGAGGCCCTGGTCTCCTCTTGAGGGTGACTCTTCTGCCGTGGGTGCCTGCAGATTGTGGCGCGGGCTGCGGAGGTGCTGAGAGCCGGTCCTGCCGTGGGAGCGATGGCCGCAGGGAAGCACCCGGCCGTGCTGGACTCCGGGAGTCCGCGCAAGCCGTGGCGACTGCCCGCCGACGGACACCCCGCACCGGGCTGCTACCTGAGGTGAGGGACGCGGAGCTATCGGCAGCAGCAGCGCTGAGTCTGCAGTCCTCGCCGTGCTTTTTGCATGTGGAGGTATATTGGGAGCGGGCGGGGGGAGCGGATAGGGCTGGCTGCGTAACACCTGGAAAAGAGGCTCGAGCGCTGGTTTCAGCGGCCTCACAGCAGCCCTTAATTTCAGTAATATCTTCACCTATGGAATACAACAAACGTCTTGGGGCTCACGGAGTTTTTATTCGTAGCCGGCCTATTAGAATTTTTTACTTTGTTTAAAGAGAACACATGCCTGTTTCAACAGCAACTGTATTCACTGCCATATGTGTTGAGGAAAGCTGGTAAGTGCTGTCTGCAGTAGAAGTTACTGTAATAGGAGCAGCTGCTTCTCTGCATTTGACATCCAGAACCTTCTGGTGTGTTTTACCAACAATTGCATGCCATGTGCAGCCTTTTATGGTGATGACTGTAATTTTCTGTACTCCTATGCCCTGTTAAGAGGTGTGCTCTAAGGTGTTACTCTATGATGGTAAAAATAGAAATAAACATGCTATTGAGTCCCACTCAGATACCTCAGTTCTTTCAGTTTGGGAGTGCTGTGAAATTCAGACAGTTATCTAATGAATTAGATCTTCCAGAGAAAATAAATGTATGTTATTTTTTAACTGTTTACCTAATGTTTATCTTCTTAATCAATGGTCCCAGGTCACTGAAGGAACTTGAGATGTCTCAGGATAGTATAAGTGCGTTCAGGGAGTGGTATTCAATTTCACAGTTAAGTCTCAGTGGAAATAAACTGAGGAAATAGGAAAAAAAAATACAACAACAGGATTTTTAAAATGCGTTTAGGTCTAAGTGGTGCAGACATGTCAAAACTGATGCTAGACCAGCACAAGCTCAGGCCTTTACGTGGGCCAAATACAAAAATTAGAAAGACTAACGTATCCTCCAACACAATTTGTCAGACATCTCTGTATACTTATTTGAAAACTAACTAGTTATCTGCTTTGTATTTAGAATGGTTCAGGAGGAAGGTATGAGCACATTATGTTAGTAACTAGCTTATCACTCTGCTTATGTGTTTTGTTTTCTTCCTTTTATCAGAATAATCCATGAGTAAACTCTAAGACAGTGTTTATTTGCTGTAATAGGTGTAAAACTTAAACTAACCCCTACCTTATTGGACTCAGAATTTGAAAGTGTTAATCTAAAACAAGAAATATGTTAACATTCATAATGAATGCTACATACAATTTACTTGTAAGTCTGCTGTGGGACAAATGATAGTTCAGGGTGCATGCAAATGCTTAGTCCTAACCTAAAGAATATTTTAAAATGCATTTGGTCTCTTCAGTCTGTGTGTTAACATGCCATTTGGAATACTTATGTACCAGTAATAAAGATGTGATTCATGCCTTATTTTCTGAACGGAACTAATACAGTATTTTGATGTATCACAGGTAAATTTTTCCATAACCTTATGGAGAAAAAGGACTTTGAAGCATGGCTTGATAACATTTCTATTGCATTTCTTTCTCTGACGGACTTGCAGAAAAATGAAACTCTGGATCACCTGATTAGCTTGAGTGGAGCAGTCCAGCTCAGGCACCTCTCCAATAATCTAGAGATTCTACTCAAGAGGGACTTCCTCAAACTTCTTCCATTGGAACTTAGTTTTTATCTGTTAAAATGGCTTGATCCACAGACCTTACTCACATGTTGCCTCGTCTCTAAGCAGTGGAACAAGGTTATAAGTGCCTGTACAGAGGTGTGGCAGACTGCGTGTAAGAATTTGGGTTGGCAGATAGATGACTCTGTTCAGGATCCTCTACATTGGAAGAAGGTTTACCTAAAAGCTATTTTAAGGATGAAGCAACTGAAGGACCACGAAGCCTTTGAGACATCCTCTTTAATTGGACACAGTGCCCGAGTATATGCACTTTACTATAAAGATGGACTTCTGTGCACAGGTAGGAAGGACAGACAACTTGGGACTCTTAAAATTCTTTGTTTTCTCTTCCCCCTCATAAGATTAATGACAATTTGCTTTTCTTTTGCCAGACAAATTATTCTCATAGTGTGAAGACAGATGATAATTCAAAATTGCTTATTTTTTCAATTTTTTAAACACCTGGTGTACTAATAAACTCATTAGTCACTTTACTAAGAATGCAAGGAGACCAGTGTCTTTGTTTGATAAAGAAATAGTAACAGTAGGTATCATTGTCCCTGCCAATGGCACGGTGGTTGGAACTAAATGATTTTTAAGGGCCCTTCCAATCTAGATTGCTCTATGATTTTGATCATGCTGTTACTATGAGTAAGCCCATTTGGGAAGTACAGATATGTTAGCTATCCTCTTAGAGATAGATAGCTTTCAATTAAAAGGACTTTGGGCTGTGAGAGAACTTCAGTCTCCCAGAGCATGGAAGAAAAAGTCATATCTTCTTTGAAACAAGGCTGTAAGCACTTTCAGTTCCTAACATAAGTGCTTTATGAAGTGCTGTAAAACTAGATTTAACCTTGCTACTGGTCTGACTTGCACATAATTTCAGCTTCCTGCCTGAAGAGTAGAGACTGCAATATTTCAGTTTGAACTTAAGTTACAGACAGAACAGATACGCAGCCTTAGTATGAAAGAATAATAACAGAGTTACAATGAATCACTGTCAGAGCATATTCCAAGGATTTTCCAGTAATTTGGAATGATAATGTTATACACTAAGTTGGGAATACTCCCTTCGGTCGGTCATTTGTTGGTACAGTAGGATGCTTACTAGAAGCCAACAACTAGATTCTAGCCAGTCTTTAACTTACCTAGTCAATAGTGAATGTTACACACAGAAAACAGCATTGTCAAAACTTCCTGACAACTTTTGTACTGAAACCTCCAGGGGAAGAAGAAGATGTAAGGAGTCCAGAGATTTATTTTGCTCTCCAAAGCTAGCAGTTGAAAAAAGAGGAGCTTCAGGTAGAGAAAAGAAAGTGGCAGGATATGCGGCCTGGTATTCATCTATATTTCAACGTTTGCTGGAACCCTTTCCTTCCTGAAAGAAACTAAAGCTTGCAGTATAGTCAGTGGCTCTGCAAAACCTGAGTGATGTGTCACATGAAATTTCCGTTCATCTGTCTCAGTAGACGCTATCAGTCAGGCGTAGTGCCAGAATCTACCAATCTTGAATTTATCCTGTTGTTTTATATTCTAGGATCAGATGACTTGTCTGCAAAACTGTGGGATGTAAGCACAGGTCAGTGCATATATGGTATCCAGACACACACTTGTGCTGCAGTGAAGTTTGATGAACAAAAGCTTGTAACAGGATCTTTTGATAACACAGTAGCCTGTTGGGAATGGAGCTCTGGGGCAAAGACACAGCATTTCAGAGGACATACTGGTGCAGGTATGTTGAAATTTTAAAATTGTAATTTCACCAGTGAAGTAATGTACATCATCATCAAACAAAATATAATTAAATTTAGCTTTTTGCACACTAGCTTTATCAATTTGTTCAGCCTCTGTTCTCTGTCATCTGAGTCCCCTCAGTTCCCCTCGACAGGGAAAGTGACCAGAACAGATATACGCTTGTCCTTGAATATGCCAAAGCTTAGCCATGTAGCATTTTGCAATAGCATGGAAGTAACAATAAAAACCACGGTTATTCAGTAGCTTCAAGTCTCAAAGAGGTGCAGATCTTAGGTAGCAGGGCATACATGGCCATGGCCATTTTTTCTGTTCCCACATTGGACATGAGCTTAAAGCAAAGAGCAAAATAGGAGCTGGGAATACGTATTTGCATTGCCCTCATAATTCCGTTCTTTGTCGTGTACTTAGAAATACCCTCAGCTCAGCTGTAGTTTTTTTCCCTTGTATTTATAAAATATACTAATCCTGTGGAATTATCTTACTAAAACTCTGGAAATATGAACTAGCTTAAGTTACACTTTGCCTCAATCCGCCCATAAAGGAACCACTGATATACATGCTCTTAATTTGGGCAAAAAACCCCAGTAATTTCACAATGTAAACTTAGGCATCCAGAGCAACAACAGTTCAAGAACAATTAAGGATGTAGTAGCATATGAATTTAGAAGCTGCTAAATTCATACAGATGCTACTAGTATCTCACAGAAAAATGCATGCATAGAGACCAGTATTCCTTATTTAGTTCCCTCTTTGCTTGAAGTTTTTAGTGTGGATTACAATGATGAACTTGATATTCTGGTCAGTGGCTCTGCAGACTTCACTGTGAAAGTGTGGGCCTTATCAACAGGAACGTGCCTGAATACCCTTACTGGACACACAGAATGGGTCACTAAGGTGGGAATATTGATTTATAATTAATCTCACACACTTATTTGCACTAAATTTGTACCATGTTCTAAATTTTTATTTCCTAATCCTAATCCTGCAGATAGGTTTAGAATCTGAAGAACATCTGGAAATACTACAAAATAACATTTCAACAGAAAAAATATTTAAGCTGTAATTAAACCTTTCAGACCATTGAAGATATTTCAATTCCAAAGTAGCTGGGCTAATACTAGGAAGCAGTGTTTTGGTTCAAAGACTGAATAAAAACTGATTCTGAAAAAAGATGGCTTTAAAAGTTATGCAAAAATCTAATGATCTTGATAACAAAAATCTGATCATGAAACAATATTTTTCCTCTGGTTATTTCAGAACTTGAAAGATGAGGGGTGTGGCTGTACACATGAAGTATGTATGTTTGCTTATTAGTACAGTGAATTGTCACTAGTAGGACAAAAGAGTATAAACTGTAGTTTTCCTTCAGTTGCTATAAAGTATTTGTACTGCCTTTATTCATGGGTACACTATGCAGGTGGTCAGTGAAATGAAAAATGCAAATGAAAATTTATTTATTTAACAGCATCAACATAAATCATTACCATCCTTCAATTACAGGTCGTTTTGCAGAAATGCAAAGTCAAATCGCTTATGCATAGTCCTGGGGATTATATTCTCCTAAGTGCAGATAAGTATGAAATCAAGGTATGTATCATATATCATGCATATATTATTTTGGTACATCGGGAAGGAAAAAGCTTGAGTAATTTGCTGAAGTTTACAAACAGTAGGATTTAGTTTTTCCCCACATTTCCTGCTTTAGAGGCTGCATGCAGAACATGAAACTCTTTGGAAGCTAATTTTTCAATGCTTGCCTTAGCATTTCATTTTAAATGATAACTCTACAACAACGGTAATGCAAAGAATTGGTGCTTCCAAGTCATGACAGTGAAGCAGGTAAATGCAAATACTGTTACTGTTGGGGACTTTGGGGTTGGAGAGTGCTGTAAGTTTGTGGCTGTAGAAGTGCTTCATAACTGAAACAGTTACATTTCTGTCCCAATTGGATGGTTGATTTTTTTTTCCCCCCAATCTTAAAAGTATCTATTTTCAGTGGGAATTTCTTAGGCTAGAAACAACATGTGCGGCACTGTAAGACAAGTCACTTGAAGAATTGATGTTTCTACCTGAAAAACATAAATATTTCTGGAAAAACCTCATGCGCACATTTACCTGGTGCTTAAAAAGAGACTGTGAGGCTTGCTCTATTTATGTAACAGTTTATAATGTGAATTTTTTATGGTCTTTAACTGCGTTCTAATTGTAGATTTGGCCTATTGGAAGGGAAATAAACTGCAAATGCTTAAGAACATTGTCTGTTTCTGAAGACCGCAGCATCTCCCTACAGCCTAGGCTGCACTTTGATGGTAAATACATAGTGTGCAGTTCAGCACTAGGATTATACCAGTGGGACTTTGCGAGCTATGATATTCTCAGGTAAACCATTCAGTTTAGGATTCAGTCTTCATTAAATAAATAAGTAGTTTACCAGTTTTAATAACTTACCTTAAATGTGGACCAAAAGAATCTTTAATAAAATCCTGTAAACACCTTGCTTTACACATATCGAGCAGTTTAATTCTAATTTTGTCATCTGATAATATGAATCGTTTCATTGCTGTTTTGGTTTCTGGCCACATGCTAATTCTCTTCCATATTTTCATTCCGTAAGTTGAAGTGTTTCAGTATAGACTTAAACCAGACTGCAGTGCTGTAGTTGTGAATGTGGAAATGTAGTGATGCAGAGCTAATGTTACCATGGAGACTGCTATAAAGAGAACCAAGCAGGAATTTCTGGGGGTCCTTTGATGGGACAAGAAATTTAAAAGTCTCTTTTTCCTTATAGCACCACTGATCTGTCACTCCTTCTAATGTTGTGGAATGACAGTAAAATCTATCAGACTGCAGTGAGGGACTGAACATGATGGCATTCCATTTCCACATAAAGAATCAAGCTGTATGAGTTGGAAATGGTGGCATCAAAGATAGTAACTTACTAAAGAAAAAAAATGCATTTTAGAACTGCTAGCAGACTCCTTAGTTCAAATACCCTGAAGAATTGTGGATATTTGAAAGCTCTCCAGAAGTGCTTCTTATAAGTAAGAATAACTGAGTAATTTCACCTCTTAGTTTACTCTCCCATCTTTCAAAACAGAAAGATGGTCTCTTACTGCTGAGAGCAGATTTTCATCCCCACATATTTTTGTGCCTCAGTTCTTTGCTTTATGTAATGCTATATCAAACATGCAGGCAGTTGTGGAAGACTCAACTCTTCAGTTTCTGTTCCAAGTTTTATTTATTAAGGGAAGCCATCATCAAGGTGTTGGGGAACTAAAAAATATTTTTATTTCTCCCCATGGTTAATTTAACATAAAATATCAGTAAAACAGCATTCTAAGGACTAGTCTTGGATGGTTTATCTAACCTGCTTATCACAAGAAGGCATGTCTATGTTTTACTTCTGCCTTTTAGAGGGGTGATCAAAAGAATAACAACAGCTTTTACCTCTTAGTGTAAAGATATTGGGGCATGAAATCCATGTGGAAATTTACTGTAAAACATAAGTACATTTGCTCTTTCATTTGTATGTAGAAATGGCTCTTTTTTTTCCTTGTGCTCTGCAGAATAATCCCTTTCAAACCTTAGCCTTCACTTATGTTCAGATGGGTCTGTCCCGAATATATAAAGTCAGAAGTGAAACCACAGGCCTGACTATAGCTAAAGTGTTCAGTTGCTTAATTTGAAAGATTTGCATCCAGTTCTTTCTAAATTACTTCAGAATGATGAATTTAGACACATTTTCTGTAGACATACAGGATTCGCTTTAGTAATTCAAGCTCATGACAACATTGTAAGGGAGATTCTAACACTGTTTTCTTGTCTTCTAGGGTTATCAAACCTCCAGACTTCTCAAATGTATCATTGCTGGGCTTTGGAGAGATATTTGCTCTACTGTTTGACAACAGATACCTGTACATAATGGACTTGAGGACAGAAAAACTGATAAGCCGCTGGCCTTTACCAGAATATAGAAAGTCAAAGAGAGGTTCAAGCTTCTTGGCCGGTGAAATGTCTTGGTTAAATGGACTAAATGGCCAAAATGATACAGGCTTGGTTTTTGCCACCAGTATGCCAGACCATAGTATCCATTTGGTGTTATGGAAAGAACATGGCTGAAAAGCTCACACATACAGAATCTTCAGGAATTTATGGCCTATCAGCAGTGTGTCCATAAAATGAGACTTTGCATGAACCAAAGTTGCACATCCAATGGTATCATCATGCAATGCACAATCATCTACTTTTATTTGGGCATTTGGGAATGGGTTGTTTTGGAAATAATGCAATGCAGCATGCTAACAGTATTCACCACAAAATTTTGTCTATATTCATGTTTAAATATACCTGTTTGGCCTCTGAAGTATAGCTTGTAATGTTTAAACCATTCAAATCTGCTACCAAGTCTGAAATCAAGTTGTGCTTGACCTGACTTCTGACCTTTTTTTTTATTGAAACAGAAGGTGAAGCTAGTTTTAGAACCATAGGCTTTTGTACATCTAATAGCAAATACTGGTTGCAGTGCATGGCTGCTTAACAAAAATGAGAAAACAGCAAACCCTCTCTCTCTCCAGAATCTTTCTCTTCAAAATGTTTTTCCATATGATAGCTTTAAATACTAGCCTTTGAACCAGAAGAATCAAACGAGTTCTTTAACAAATATTTGTCCACACATTTTTGTGCTATTTGACATGCACTTAAAAGCTGCATCTACATCACATGCTTTAGAAATGCTTTAGGTTGATCCACCTTCCTTCCTCCCTCCCTCCCGCCTTAATGTAATTTTTTTTTACACAACTAGAAAATGTGAGTTTTCATGAAGCTTATGCTCATGCCCTTCAGAGGACAAAACTGTCTAGCATTACCAGTGTGATTTTTTCTTCCCACTATTCAAGGAGACCTGATTTCATACTTAATACTGAATGAAGGCCATGATTCCCAAATGTTTGTGGTATGAGTTACACCAATGAAGGGGAGTTTTCATATGCAAGAATCAGTATTTCAGGATGCCGTAGGAGTAGCTTAAAGTCACAGTGGAGCAGTCTCTTAAATACAAGGCCAGACTCTTAAGCACTCAGTTTTTCCACCTTTAGTCGCATCAATTTACTTTGAAAAATGTTGTCTGTACTCAAGGATTTTATCAACTGGAAGCCAAATTCATAACTCTCAATTCAAACTGCACTGTGTGGGGCATAAATGATGAGCTCACAAAAGTGAGCTTTTGTTGTCTCACTCCTAAGTGAAGAAAGCTTCCGTGAAAAAGAATGTTTCCAATAACTTAACTTCAGTAACTCGTCTTGAAACCCAGTTCTCATCATTCCTAATGTGGGAGTAACATAACTGTATCATTATGATGTGTGCTTCTAAAGGAACCACCTATGCAGCACTGCATTAACTTTGAAAGATTAAATAGAGGCGTGACAGAAATGTCCTTGTTTCCAAATCAGCAAATCAGGAAATCTTGGTTAACTACTTCTTTTAGTGACCTTGATTATATAGAGTCCACAGAGAGGTGGAGCACAAGATGGCTGAGAAACAGACCCAAGCTGAGCCCTCCAGACGGGAAGGTGTGCTGGGCATGGGATGTGGAGGCACTGCTACTGTCTCCAGCTAACTAGTAAGCTATAAAGAAAACAGTGTCAGACTCATTTTGGCATCTTGCAGCAAGACAATGGTCAGTGGTTCTTGTGACGAGAGGAATTCTCCACAGTGAGTTTAGTTTAAGACTGAAACAGGTTGCCCAGCCTTCCTAGACAAAGCCCTGAGCACACCATGCTGTAAGCAGGGAGCTGGACTTTCAGCTGCCCCTTCTAAACGACGAGTCTGAACTTCTTAATGGACCTGTTGCCACACAAGATTGTATGACTGACAGGAGCAGGCATCTCAGATCCTAATACAGCTGCAAGTTTGTTGAGACAGACTGGGAGATGGTGCAGTCACTGTGGATCGAAGTAGAAGTTCCCTTTGGACATTGCTAATGATACTATTCCACTAATGACAGAGCTCTTTAAGGGCACAGGTATGTGCTGCTACCAAGTAGATAAAGGAATGAAAGCATGACACTAATGCAGAAATTTTAAAAAGCATACTTGGCTCTCACACACACTTCTGTCTGTCGGACACCAGTGTCAGGCTATCGCTGCCTTCAGATGTGCCTTCAGGAGGAAGGTTCTAGTATACTGCAACAACATATGCAATGCATGTAGTTCTGGGGTCTTATCAAACAGAAACTGAAACTGTGAAACTGAAACTGTGAAACAAAAATGACCAAATGGTTTTTCTGTTTGCTTTGGTTTCCATCCAGCCCTTCAGCAAGTCACTACTTAGCACTATTTCCAGATAGACTTAAGAAAAAATGCAGCTTCTGTACCCTTACACTTACCAAGGAAGCAATGTAATTCAACTTACCCATCACATAAAGGACTATAATCCAACTTGTGTCTAAATGTCACAAAATATTTGCCTACGAGGCTTCAAGGTGCCAGAAAAAAAAACCCAACAAAATATTACTTTTCATAAAAGTTGTTTGGCCATCTATTTTTTCCTCCTCGAAATAGGTTCTTTTTGGTTCACAAAAGTATCTTTTTCGTTAAGATGAATCTCTCTCCCTTACCTCTATTAAAGCTTTCCGACACAACTCAGCATTTACCACTTCAGTAATTCAGGAACAGGTGCAATGACTCTTCTCAAACTTACATGTCTCCAAAGCCCAGTTTAACAAGACATTTTTTATCAGCAAAGCTCCAATGGCTGTGTTTAGTGTTACAATCCATCACATATTTAACATACACTATTTCCAAGAATATAAGGGGTAATTTTTTTACAACTAAAAGGAAGATTGTACTCAATTACTTGTCTACCTTTTACTCAAATTGATGCATACAAATTTAGTACCCAGTGACATACAAACTGTAAGAATTAAGCAATGCTACCTTTAATACTAATGATTGTATTTGTACTTTTTGTACATAGGTTGAAAACTATTTTGCATTATTTGAATCAGTTGACAAATACTGATTTTTATTATTAACTGAAAACAAATTGTACATTTCCCAGAAGAGATGCTGCAATCTGCATTGACCCTTGGTATCATTAAGTGATTCATGGCTTTGCTATATATTCCCTAAATAATTGCAGAAAAATGTAGACTCCATGTGAAAATCAATGTAATGTGATTTTTAAATTATATCCTCTGTCTTCCCACAATACAGATAGCCCTCCACTTTCACTCCTTATAACTGAGGTTTCAATTTTGAGTTTGCAGCATGGTTTGAGACAGAACCTTGTTAACGTTCATGATTAATGATAAGTTATATCTCCACAGTGTTGTATCCCTGATGAGAGATTCTCTGGGAAGGTTTCTTTGAAGGGCCTTCCGACAGTGATAAATGAGGGCAACATCCATGGGAACATACACGCTCTTCCCATAAGCACGTAGGACAGAATGGACTGAAGTCTGAACCACCTTTCGTGGATCAACTATCATTTTCCTGGGATTCATTACATTTTTCAAGTCAGGCTCTCTGTATACATGCTGTAATATGTTAACACCTGGCACAGTATTCCAAGATGAAATGTTGAACGTGTGAGAAGATATGGTTTCTGGGAAGATATGGTTCTCAAAGAGGAAAACACTAGTCCCTGGGTTTTGCTCCTGAAGACTGTTCATCATTGTTTTCCAGTTTGGGTGTTTAAGGGGAAGAATTATTTCATCAGCATCAATTAGGACCACAAACTTGCTCCTTTCCATGTTACGGTATATACAGTCATTTAGAGCTGTGATTTGTCCATAGTAGCCAATGTGTGTCCCGTCTTGCATGAAGCGCCATGCAGAAGAAACCCTGAGATGTGAGTTTATTGGCCAGGGAATTACCTCAACAGTTCCTTCTTCTATATAAAACTTCAAGACTTTCTCCATCAGATGGCTGCAGTTGTTCTTATAGATCACCACTTTCTGTACTCCAAGAATCTTATACATTTCCATACTCTGTATAAACTGCAAGACATTGTTGTAGTTTCCAAACATGGCAGAAATGCACACGGTGAAGTCAACAGAAAAGGTCTCATGCTTGCGATTTTTAATTTCAAACCTCAGCAGCTGGTCAGTATTTACATATGGAGACTGATGAACTGATACATGTGTTGGATCACAATTTTTAGGTTCCAAACAAACTATATCTGCTGCACCATAAGGGAATCCAAATCTATCTGAGTGAACATCAATTTTTGCTTTTGATACATATATCTTTCCATTGGCCTGACAGCAGAACCAGCAGTACAGTTGTTTTACATCTTCATGGTGAACAATCCCAATCAGACGAGTGACTTTGCTTTCTCTGTCATCAAAGTATGGGGATATAATAAAAGTTTTGTTACCTTCTAATGCTGTTATTGTGCTAATGGCAATTTTCCCTCTACATCTTCTACCTTCTTGAATTACTCTTGGCTGATGAGAAAGACTCTGTAACTTCAGATAAGAAACTGCAAGCATTGAAGTTATAGTCATAATGCACACAGCAGCAGCAAAGTAAGATTTTTTCCCAGCACACAACATTTTGAACGGATCTAAATGTCCATGCAAATTTCTTTGTCCTTGTAATTTATGCTGCCTTATCTGCAGAAAAGAAAAGGCAGTATGAGATAATACTCACAATCATTGCTCAAGAATTTTACAAACAAGATTAGGGTAAGTCTCTATCATGGTGCAGTGACTTACTCAGAGACTCAGCTACTGTGCTTTTATGAAAATCTAGTCACAGAACATGCATTTAATGATATGTATGATATGTGACACTCTGAATGCCTCTATTTGTCAGATGTGTGGAGCAGTTTCTCTACATGGAGGGTTCTGTATAAGAACAAAACAGAGGTCTATATACAGCAATACAAGGAGTATTTTTTTTTCAAGAATCCAAATTTTAGAATATCCAATTTAATAACTAGACAGTAATTCTTAAAAGCAAAGCAAAACTTTTTTTTCCACTGAGGCAATGTGTATGTAAATTATGTTTTAAAAAACCAAACTCAACCAGACTTCTCACAGACAAGCTAGAGGCAGATAAATTAAATGTATCTAGAATTAATCAAGTTCATAATAAATATGCTAATTGGGGATTACACATGATGGTCCAGATATAATCACTAATTTATGAATTCCCTAACTTGCAGATCACCACAGAGGAAACCATACACACAGAGGAAAGTCAATTCATACAATCCAGCAGAGGCAGGTGAAATCAATGCAGGTATAAAACTCAGTTTGCCACTCTACCCTATGTAACCCTGTACAAGGCAGGAGTTGCAGGAAAGGTCATCTCATATTAATGCTTACTAGAGATCTGGGCCTCTTCGCAAATGATCAATGCTGTCTGTCTTAGCTCCTGGCATGATTTGGGGGTTAGGGCTTAAAACTCTTGCTGCTGCAGGTACAAGTAGGCAGTCCTAAGTGACTGGATGACCGAAGTCTTTAGCAGCATTTGTGCTAGCAAGTGTTAATGCCTGAATGGGAGTTTATGGCACTCTCAAGCACTAATTTCTGCAAGTGGAGCCTAGATGAAAGTGTTCTCTACAAATTCACCTTTAGGTATTCAAGTATGTATTTGAATTTCTATTTCCATAAGTATTTCTATTTCCATAAATAGAAAAGTGACAGCAAGTCTCCTCAAAGGCCTGCTTGTACCACAGAGATTCTTGGGAAAAAATGTGTCCCAGATTAATTAAATTCCTGTCAGATTAGAAAATTGCATTGGTAGAAGAGAGTTTCCCCAACTGCCAGCAGGAAGTGTGGAGTAAAATGCCGGGATGGAATGAACTGATGCTATTGCAGAAGACAACGAAAATGCTTCTAGCAGGTGAAAAATAATTGCCTGTGCCCTCAAAATAATGTACCATATTTTCACAATTGCTATTTCATGAAAAAGTGAATTAGGGAGAACCACAGTCAAAACACACCACTGAAAATGTCCCATATGCCAAGGCTGATGTGATTTACAACAGACTTTGCAAGCTACCAAGAAATCTCTCTTCTGCAGAGAAATCAAGTGTTTCTCTGCAGAAGAGAATAGTCATAGGGGCACCAAAAATCTCACTGCATCACTAGGCACAAAGCAGAAAAGAAGCAGCAGAAACCACTGACTCTTCTATCTCTGAAATGGAGATAGTATCCCCATAAGTCCTTAAAATGAGAGCAGAACAGCAAATACATAGCAAGAATCTGCTATTGCCATACGACTTCTACCTGGAGATTTGTGACTGAAAACAACTCAAACTTTTTAAGTCTTTTTATGATACGTTCTAAAGTACAGGTTTCCCCCAAGCATTCTTATTCTAAGGATGTTATATATTTTAGCATTCTTACAAAGAGAAGGTCACATTTAATATTTTCCCCCTTGGTTTTATCTATTTATGACTTAAAATATTGATCTAGCTTACAGAATAAATATTTTTAATTAAAGAAATAAATGTTTAATTAAAGAAATATCAAAACACATCAACAGTAAATAACAAAATAAATTTATTACCTGTTCTTTCTTCTACTTTTTCTAGCAATAAATAGCTAACAAGAAAAAATATGTCTTTTCAATTGTATTTTGAACAGCGAACAGCAGAAAGGAAAAAGTACCTTTTAAAGTAGATAGCAGAGTGAGGTTCTGTTCAGTCCTCCATTCATTTTTTGCAAAAATAATCTACTAATTGTTTATTTTAAACAGATAAATACTTTTAAGGTAAATTGCAGTAATTGTTCAATACAGAACAATACTGTGAGGAGAAAAACTGGTACAATACCTAAGATACTTCCTGGCACATTTTATTTCACATAGCTGTTGCTCTTCTAATGTCAGTAACAGCAGCCACACCTACCAGAAAAACAAGTTTTCCTTCTCTTGAGCAAAGTACACAGTTGTGTTGCAAGAACTTAATTTAAATTACAAATGAGTATGCTGAAGAAAATCAAACACTTTTCATGGATTTTTTAAGGCTACTTAAGTTTTCTTCTGAAAATTAATCTTGCATGTTGATATAAACCCAGTTCACACACATACTTAAAAAGAACTAGAAAAATACACTATATATATATCTGCATTTCTTGGACAAACATTTTTTTCATGACATGCTATAAGGCCTAGTTAGAACATGTAGATACAAATTCTGGTTAGGAACTGTGAGGTAGTGCTGAAACAACAGCAAGTTCTAGAAGCTAAGAAAAAGAACAAAATCAAGAGGTCAAAGACACATCAGAACACTGAATCTTAAAGAAAAGAAATACATACAATTTGATGAGTGAAATTCATGGTTTCTGCAACATAACTCATTAATTTTGCTCTCCTGAAATAAACAGCACAAATATGTAGTCATAAAATGCATTACGTCAGTATAATTAAGAACACTACATTTATACTTCCTCACTATAAAAAGAGTAAAAGGGCAAATTTTCACAGAATCACAGAATTTCTAGGTTGGAAGAGACCTTTAAAATCATCAAGTCCAACCCATCTTCTAACACCTCAACTAGATCATGGCACCAAGTGCCAGATCCAGTCTTTTTTTAAACACATCGAGGGATGGTGACTCCACCACCTCCCTGGGTAGATGATTCCAGTATTTGATCACTCTTTCTGTGAAAAACTTCCTCCTTAATTCTAGCCTGTATCTCCCTTGGCATAGTTTGAGACTGTGTCTCTTGTCCTGTCTGTTGTTGCCTGGAGAAAGAGACCGACCCCAGCTCAGCACAGCCACCCTTCAGGAAGTTGAAGAGAGTGATAAGGTCACCTCTGAGTCTCCTTTTCTCCAGGCTGAACAACCCCAGCTCCCTCAGTCGTTCTTCTTTAACTTTAACTTTTTAATTTTAACTTTAAAGGTATACTTTCAGCATATTTAAATGCTCTTCTTTTATAGTGACAATTCATTTCGATTTTGCATTTTTTAATTCCAATTAATATGCAAGTAAGCATGCCACAGATGATGCAGATTTGCTTTAATACAAAATTTAGCTAATGGGATCAATGGCTACTTTGCAGTATTCCACTTAACTGTAAACAGACTTTCTCCCTCTCCACCACCCTGACAGACTGCAGTAATATCACCTCCTCATCTTCATATTCATTACCTTTTCATTCAACAAAAGAGTTGAATGAAAGGTAAAAAACCACGTCATAAAAAACAGTTTTCCTTCACCAAGTGTTTCTCTGCAGCTGGCCCAGTTTCCATTACTCTCTAGTACAAGAGACCAGAAACGTCTGTACCTTATCCATTTGTATGTGGCAAGTTAACATGCCCTCATCATTGTTGGAAATTTTCTTTCTTAATGTGTGCTAGGATTTCATTTTTTGGAGATGCAACATATTGCATCAATACATCTGAGCTGGTCATCAGCCTACCATTGACATATCTGCCCAGTCAGTCAGGCAAGTGCAGTTACACAATGTTTTCTTCTGCAGCAAGATCATAATAAAGAGCTCTTGTCATGGTTAGAATCATGGAATGGCTTGGGTTGGACAGGACTTTAAAATATCTAGTCCCAATCCCCTTGCTGTAGGTGAGACATCTTTCACTACATTGAGCTGCTCAAATTAATCATGTTTCTCCTTATTTAATTGGTCACAGTCCTGCTAAAATTTACTCTAAAACCTTGTACAGGATCAAGAGTACACTTACAAACTTTCATATATTTAAATAATCTTTTTTTCCCCATCCTAAACCAAGGAATCACTCATGCTTTAGCCACACTGTACCACTATGCTCACAAACACATTTATTAATCTCCCATTACAGGTTCTTCCAATAGCTTGTCTTTTTAGAATTTTGAAATTATATTTTTTTGTATTGCCTTCAAATTGGATGTTGTTTTTACCTTTGCTGTCCAACTTCTATTTTCAGACCTTCTTTTCCAACATCTAAAACCCTCCACAACTAGCACTGTCCTTACTAAAAGCTGGTACCCATTGCTAATTTAGTTCAAGAGTCATTCCTGAGTAATAATTAATTAATCTCCCTCACATCCTCTATGCATTGTGGCCTTCCTCTGTAATTTGTTTTGTTCACATGCAGACAGCTGACCACTATTTATGCTGCTCATTTCAGTATCTTGACAATGAATACATTGTATTAAGTTTTTCATAACTCTCATCTAATTACTTTATCTCCCAATCTAGGGTAAGGATAGAGGGCAAGTGACAAGAGGTGACTGCAGAGTTTGAGTTGCTAATATGAAGTATTAGCTTCAGCAGTATAAGAATAATAAACAACCTAATCCTTGTTTTTCCAGGGTCTACCTAAAAACCCCCCACTAGAAAAACAGCCTTACAAAACTTACCATTTTTGAAAAATATTATTTATCCTTTAGTTTATGATTCTTGTCAAAGGCAAAACCACAGATCACTATGTTATTAACACAGTGTTAATATTAACAAAGATGAACAATAACTTACCATCTTTATCTCAATTGCCTGTTGTTAATCTTTTGACAGCTTACTTTTTTCAGAAAGGTTCTTTGACACACCAGATGTCCTTCCTCTTTTATAAGATCCCAAGTCCAAAGCATATTGTTTGAAGGATTAAACTGAAGGCAGTATTTTTCCACTAATAAAATACTACTCCAAAAAATTAAAAGTGTCTATTTCTATTCTAAATACAAAGACAGTAAGCCAGAACAATATAGAGTGTTGTCATACAGTTGTTGTACAACAATATACAGTTGTGGTACTTATTTTGTGCCATTAGAACTGACAAACCCCACACTTCCCTGTATACACTCAGAAACTTCTCCATTATAATCTGCTGTACATCCCTAAGCCAAACTCCTCCTATTGTAAACATTTAAACTTTTTGTCCTTTGAAAATCAAACATATTGGGCAAAACAAAAATTGCGTGACATTTAAAAGACTGTTATTTCAATTTTTTTCTTTCACACTGTACTTTTTTAGCTGGGACTGAGTTAATTTTCTTCCTAGTAGCTAGCAGGGTGCTGTGTTTTGTGACCAAAGAAAGTGCTTCAAACACTAGCTATCACTGAACAGTACTCACGCAGAGTCAAGGCAATCTCTGTTTCTCCTTTGTCTTCCGTCCCAGGAGGGGGATGGCACAAAAAGTTTGCATGGAATACAGCTGGGACTTCTGAACCAAACCAACGAAAGGCCTATTCCACACCGTATGATGCTATGCTCAACCATCTGAGCTGGGTGAAGAAGTAGAAAGGGGGAAACACGTGACATGAGAGCATATGGCTTCCCAAGTCACTGCTAAACCTGAGGAAGTCCTGCTTTCCTAGAAATGGCTAGAAACGTGCCTGCTAAGGGGACATAATGGATAGATTACACCTTCTGTTTTGCATGCTGCTTTGCTTTACCTTTTAAACTGTCTTTATCTCAGGGAAAACCCATAGGATTTGCCACGTTCGCCCTTCTGATTCTACCCCCATCCCAGTGCAAGAGGAAGGGTGAGGCTTGAGCTGCCTACCCGGATTAACTCACAACACACACTGGAACTATGCTTGAGAGGAGTTTTGCATTCTTCAAATCTAAAGTTAACCTCCACCCTTAGTACGAATTCAGACAGAGACTCAGAAAACCTGGTTTGGACAATTAATAGGTACCTTTAACTTACCCTTAAGCGGTTAACCCCACTACTGAAAAATAATGCTACAGCTGATCACCATCCTCCAATTTCTTGAGTGGAAATAAAATCCCGAATCTGTCGCGCCTCTCCCGCGAGCGCTGCCAGTCACAGGACCCCGAGTAGGCGCCGCCGCCGGACCTCCGCTACGGCTCCGGCAGGTTTACCACGCTCGCGCGCAGCCGGCGGCGCACCCGGCTTCCCGTCCCGCGGGACCCGCCCTCTGCCGCGCGGGGGCGGCCAGAGCCCCGCCGCCGCCGGAGTCCCGTGCAAGCGCCGCCGCGAAAGCCGTGCGGAGCTGGGTGGGCGCCACTGGAACCCTCGAGTCTCGTACCTGGCTCCCTCTGCGGTACCGACAGAAGCAACCGCAACACGCTTCTACGGCCCGGGGCTGGCGGGAGCGCTCCGTCCCCTCACCTCCCGCCCGGGAAGGCGGCGGCGGCGGCGGCGGCGGCGGCAGCGGCTATGGCCGTGGAGAGGCCGCGACCCGCCGCCCCGGCCGTACTTCAGGTAGAGCCCTCGTCCGGCGTGGTCCAGGTGGGGCTGTTCGCGCTTGGGGCGGCTGCTCGTCGCTTCGGACCGTGGTGGTGCCTCTGCGCGGCTTGCTGTGCACGGCATCGGCACCGACGGTCGGCGAGCGGCCCCACCGGAGCGAGCGACGGCGGAATTGGCCTCGGACGGAAGGACCCCCGAGGCGGGCCGCGGCCCACGCCTCTGGCCTCTCCCGCCACTTTCCCAGGTTCCCCGAGGCATCGGTGACGGAGGCCCCATGTAAGATCGCGAATGGGGCAACCCGGCGGCCGCGGGACGCTAATGCGCGTCAGCGGCGAGGCCGCCGGTCCGTGCCGGCGGCGCATTTTGGGGAGCAGAACCTGCCCATCCCGCCGCAGATCCGGACGCCAACGGCTCCGGAGCGCTGATTACCCAGGTGCACGTGCTGTGCGCCGGAGGGAACGCTCCCACACACCACATCCTGGAAATGAACGGCATAGACGGCACAAGTGCAAAAGAAGGACATCAGCAGTGGTGCACTGTTCTCGAGGAGGTCTCCGGATTCGACCCCGATGCCTAACTGTCAAATTAACTTGTGTAAAATGGAGAAACACAAGCTAGCCATTATATTTTCAAAATGCAAGTCAATTTCAAAAAAGTACAGGGAAATTGATAATTACACAATGATAAAAATCCAGTAGTCCTGGAGTTCTGTCTGCTTTTAGAGATAGACATGATAGCTGAATCATTTCTGCAATAAAATACAAGGTTGGCATTCGTAGGAATTCTGTGGTGGGGTTTTCTTTTCTAGTGCCAAAGGCCATGAGTTACGGACCTTTGTTCCAGTTATAGAGATCTCCCACATAGAGTGTCTTTATTTCTGGGGAGAACACAGAATAAAATGCTTATTACAATGAAATGCTTTAAATGTAATTATTACATTTAAAATTGTAGCATACCCAATACAGTTCTCTTTCAGAGCCAAAGCTGTGTATCTCCAAAGGGATGTATCCTTGATAAGAGGTATGTCACACCAGTTTCCTGCAAAGACATGTAAACAGTGCTATTAGGCGCTTCCCAACCATGTGCAAATACCTGTAGAAAATAGTAGACTGAGACCTCAACCACCCTGTGTGGACCAAATAATTTTTTCCAATTTGAAAGTGTTTTTCCTAGATACATTGATCCAGTTCACAAATGCATTACCCTCACTGCAAAAAAATTCTTCCCTGTATCTAGTCTGAATCAACCTTCTTTTAGTTTAAAACTATAATCCATTCTTCTATCACTACAGGCCCCACTTAAAAGTCTGTCCCCATCTTTCTTGTAAGTCCCCTTAAAGTACTGAGAGATGGCAATAACATCTCCTTGGCACATCTTCTCTGGGCTAAACAATTCCATCTGTCTCAGCCTTTCCTCATAGCTGAGGTGCTCCGGCTCTCTGATTGTTCTTGTGGCTCTTCTCTGGACCCACTGCAACAGGTTCACATCTTTCCTATACCACGAACTTGAGAGCTGATTGAAGCACTCCACGTGGGGTCCCACAAGAGCTGAGTGAAGGGGCAGAATCACCTCTGTCCCCTGCTGCCCACACTACTTTTGATGCAGCCCAGGACATGGCTGCCTTCTGAGCTGCCAGCACACATGGCCGGGACATGTCCAGCCTCTCATACACCAGCACCCCCAAGTCCTTCCCAGCAGAGTTTCTCTTGATCTTTTCATTAGAATTATGTCAGCCCGAGCCTCTCATCAAGCTTGTCCAGGCCCTAGTCTTCAGGTGTAGCCACTGCATCACTCTGGTGTAATCTGCAAACCTGCTGAGTTAAATTTGAAGTGTGAAGAAATTTAAATTTGTCTCTACTTCTTTGGACTTCCAAAATCTCACTTGAAAAAGCTGCAAATTTGGAGGCTTTTTCAATTTTGCCCTAGAAATGTTGATTCTGTTTTATTTATACTACTAAATGGCTAGACTCTGTGCTCTATAAAGTCTGTTCAACTATATTACCATTCATTCACAAATAAAACATGCATGCTGCCTTTGAGCTAAAACATTCCTTCTGTATCTCTCCTATTCTTTTTCAGAATATTTTATTGTCAACAGCATACATACCCTGCACATTTTTAAACTTACAACCAAATGCTATTACTGTTGTAGTAAACAAACTTTTTTTACATTAAAGTATTTAATTAGCAAAACAATCATTATTATCAATGTAACAAACTGAAAAATGCAGCAACTCGATACAAGACTGAGGTAACAAAATACTTTGCCAAAAACCTAGATTCCAACACCAGAGTTCTTACAGGTGAGACAGTTCACAAGAATTTTAGAAAGAATCCTTTACACAAATGGCATGCAGTGGACTGCTGGAAAATACAGCCAAAAATAGTGCAACAGCTTCCACACAAAACAAACCAAAATGTTGAAATTGATTAACATTATAGTGTGACAAGTCAGTCTCACTTTGAAAATAGTTTCTTTGCCTCATTTTAGTGCTATTTGGAAAAACATGCATTTTGGCTCTGAATTACATTAAAATTAATTAAATAAATAAATAACGAATAATTAAATAAATAAAAAAAGAAAAATCAATTAAATAAATTAATACATTAAATAAACTAATAATATTACCTATAGTTATTATATCTTCACAATTCTGAAAATGGCAATTATGTTATAATGTTTACTTTTACATAACTATTGTAGTTGTTGTTCTCTTTGATGGAGGAGAACTTGTATGGTTTGTGATGTTTTTTTTGTGGAAATGCTGTAACAATCAGTGGTGATAGGTAACCTATTGTATTTCAACAGCAGCTTTCAATTAACCATAGCAGTACCTGGTAATAGCAAATGGTACCAAATGGCATCATAACACCTCTAATCAGCAGGTAGGAACTGTTTAATACTTAAAGACTAATTCAAAATTGGTGTAAGATGTTTTACTAGTATTTTTTCACTGCTGTCATTATTCTTTCACTGCCATCAATCTGAATTTCTCAATACTCTGCAGCAATTTCACAATTGTGCTATGCGGAAAAGATGGTTAATCTCAATGATGACTAATCACAAAAATCCACAGGTGTAGAATAATTCAGACTATATCATAGCCTAGCAGTCTGAAGTAATTTACTGCTGACAGGATGTTACCACGTTCAAAAGTTTCTATACCCTCTTTGATGGTGTTCGATGCTCTGCCCTTGCACATAACCATGTATTTCCTAGTTCAAAGTTGTCTTAAGTTAGCAAAGAAAGAGAAAAACAATACAAATATATTTTTAATTACCACTCTTTTCACAGAGTTCCTCAGTTATCAAATAAATTTTGACACTTTCCCATGTCCCAGGATCTAAATGCAGCTGTTATCAGGAACTGTTTTTGTTGAAAACCTGGTATGTATTAGGCTTTCAGGATTGTAACATGAACTCTTAAAAGAACAATAAATTTACTTTTGACCTTCATTTAAAAAACAGTTGGCTTTTTCTCCTTGTTGTTAGACAAGTTTCAAAATTAAAATGTAGAAAATCATGGAAGTCCACAGAATACATACTGCTAATGCCAGGGAGGTTGTTTTAGTAGAGGTTCTGTTCACTTAAACTGACTTTCATGGTGTTCCTGGTTTGTAAGTTAGAGGCTGACTTGCCAATTTCTCCTCTACGCAATCTTAGGAAAGTCAGAAGAGGTTTTCTGGTGATTGATGAAGTCAGAATAATGATGCTATATGGCAAAAGAGTTTCAAAAAGAGAAAGTGATGAATTTAACATATGAACAGAAAACCATTCTGACTGCAGGAGTGCCAGGGTACAGCAGAAATACAGCACAGAGAGCGTTCCTTCGGAGGAGAAGGTCCAGTTACACTTCTTTTGTTTGCTCATTTATTCTCTGGATATTGATGTGGAGACTTCTTTGTACTTGCTCCACTGTTGGACAGTCTTTCACTGCCACCATGATTTTATAATAGCAGTACCATCTACCAGTACTAATGTCCTGAAGTCACAACACATACTGGAATTTAATGGAGCCAAGTCGTCCACAGAAGGACAGAACAGAAACAATGATATGGAGTCATTCTGAGCCAGGACTATGTGATATAAAGCACCTGATTACCTGCTTCCTTATGCTAAGGGATTTGAAATGAACAACGTTCAGACTGAACCAAAACACCAAATTTATGAGCAACTATGCCACTGGTAAAAGAATGAAAGACAAACTTCAGCACAACATAAATTTAAACAGCCTTAAATCTATTACCAGTGTATTCCTGAGCAAAATAACTGAATGAAAAAGAAACCCAACTGTCCTATGCCAAAATACTTTTTTCCCAAATAGCTCAAATATGAACAGCATATTGTCCAGAGATTTGATAGAAAATTTGAGGCAGCCACATTGCCAAGCAGCTCAGTGCACTTAGGTTATAAAAATGTTGTTCCACAATTTTCTATTCTAATTGACACTTTGGAGCAAGTTAACACTGTCAATCATTCTGTGCATTAGAAAGAACTGAAACCCAACATGGGCCAAATATTCTTCAGTCACACAAAGCAGCTTAACAATAAAAAGAACCATTTGAAAAAGAACAGGCAGAAGATATAACGTTCAGTTTGCGGCCAAATATCAGTTCATGCAGTCTCTGACCACAAATAGTTGAGGGCTCTAGAATCCTGCAGGAGTGAGGATTAATCTTCTGTCCATCTAACTTGTCTGCTTTCACTCAGTGCGTGAGACTTTATCTGGTCCTAGGGATAACATTCACTTTCTGTTTTTAAAAGCTATGTCAGAATCACTTTCAAGTTACATAGGAAAGTGCTGAAATATCTGTGGCTGGCTCACGTCAGGAAAACCATTCTCCTCTTCCTCTTTAGAGAACAATAACCTGTTTCTTCAGTTTGGCACTTGAAGTCACACCAGGTAGGAGAGGAAATTATTCGAATGACATTAGATTAGCAGGTACCTGGAAGAGATTGTAAATTACTCATAGAATCATTACATTTGGGAAGGCTCTCTAAGATCATTGAGTCCATCCTAGTATGGTTGCTTTCATTTTCCATGAGACAGTCCCTTCTAAAGAAGAGATGAGGTTATCTTGCTTGAAGCAACTGAGAGTAGAGGTTATATGCTCTTAAGGTAACCAAACCAATAGCTAGACCTGCACAAAACCTGATTTGATGGGAATTCTCTAATTTTAAATAATCTTTCTTTCTCCCACTGAAAAAATGGATCAGCATACAGAATGAGGAATTATGTCTGTCCCCACAGGAATGTGTGTGCAAACAGATTGAAAGAGCTTTTCTAGTAAGGATTTTTTGGAAAATAGGAAAAAGTGGGTAGAAATACCTTACCTGAGGCTTGTTGCTTTTGCACGCGTCATCCAGATGTTTATGCCATAATATTGCATGAAACCTTGAACCAGTCTGAAACTTGTAAACATTGCCTACAAAAATAAGAATATGAAAGACTCAGAATTTACAAACAGACATGTAGTTTCAAAGGACTCTGATTTCTGTGCAGAAGCCAAAGTCCTGAATTAAACTCTTAAATTAATTTGCACCTCAAATGCTCAAACTTGATGCTGCTAATATAACAGAGCCCACGCGAGCCATGTTACCCAGCAATTCTTGGGTGAAGCAAGTATGAGAACATATGTGGCCTCCTAGGCAGAACGGCTGAATTACAGCCACAGGAAAGACCATGTAGGTCGGTGTGCAGCAAGAAAACAAAGAACGCTTAGTAATAAGAGAACAAAGCCCACTTGGTTAAGAAGAACAAGAACTATTCAGTCAAGGCAGGAGAGATGTAACAAAGTTTCTAAAATGTAACAGGGAGCAGAACCTCAGTAGTTGGCAGAAAAAACTGTTATACAAGCACTTGATTTAAAGGAAAAAGGCTGATGTGAATACTAGGAATGCAATCCCTTATATTATTGGTTAACAGATGCGTGAACAGTTACCGTATTGGCTATCCAGGCACGTGATATTCTAATCTGATACTGAAAATATTATAAAGCTATATACACTTTTAATAAATGTTTCTGGTTATACCACAACTGGGGACTGTGCATCATTCATACGTCGCAGGTCAGATCTAATTTAATCCTGGCTTTCTTCTCATCAAGGCTTCTGTAAACTTAGTTTTCTTCAATGTCCTACTGCAAATTGTTTCCTGCAATCAAATATTTTGTGCATTTTAGTTAACTCCCAGATGATGCACTTCATAGAGTAGATGGGACTCCATATTCAGCACCAAAGCTGAAAACATGGAAACTGGAGAAAGCCTCAAGAACCTGTAAGCAGCCACTCAAAGTGCAAAATAACTCCAGGAGTTTTCTTATCTTTTGAATTTTAATCAAGGGAAATGAGTTATGGCACTGCAAAATTAATTACTAAAAAGTAATAATTACCTAGCAGACTTATTTTGGTAAATGGTTTGATATTTTAATTGGCCTCAGTGTAAGTCAAGAAAGCTATTCAGAGACTTGTAGATCAAGTATGGAGATACACGGACGTGCTGCAATCTCATATTAGCTGAGAAATTTCTGCAAAACTTACAGTAACTGTCAAAAGAAATTAATCTCTGCAGGCAGCACAGGAGCACCACAGCATATTGTAGAAATATGTTCCATTTAATTTGTACCTTCCCTGGAAAATTCCATATTGAAGAGCTCCCTCTTCAGTCTTTTATGAGTGCCACTGCAAGTTCTGTAATCTACAAGCTCATTAATAGATATTGATCTACTTCCTGCCACAGAAATGTAATGCAGACATTGTCCATCTTGCAATATCTACCTTTGTCAGGGTTATTTAGCTGGAAAATATCAGGATGCTCTGGGTCATCGGGCAGTGCCACCATCCAGCCTGCAATGGAGACTTTTTTCCCAGGTGTAGATTTATACTGGAAAAGACAGACAAATCGGTCATACCTGAGACTGTAGCAGAGATTAACTTTTGACTTCAGAAGTTGTGCAGAAATATGGCTTAGCCTGGAACAGAAAGTGCACTTTTGATGCCCTTCCAGATCTACTTATGAGTATTCAATTTTTGGTTTTAGAATAAATTTAAAGCTTACATGTTTCCTTTCAGTGCCTCTTAAAGCTTTTGCTCCGAAGTACAGAAGAGTTGATCCTGAAAGCATGACCCAGTATCTAGTCCATGAGGAGAGCTGAATGAAAAAGGAAAAAAATTAGGAAAAACTCTGCATATCTTTGACATTTCAAAAATTTATTCACAGGCAAGTCCAAGTGCTACCAAAGTTAATTTTAGAAGCAAGGAATGGAGATAAAGAGTGTCTCCTGGTGTAAGTCAGCTCAGCTGCCTAAAGCTTGATGGTTGGCTGTGAATACAATCCTTCTTTGTTGGGTATCTCATGGAAGTATCAGTACTGATTGTTTAGAGAAGAATAGTGTGCAGCCCTCTGCTGTACAGATCTTAGACTTTTGATTAAAAAAAATTATTGAGTTGACTCTGCAATTCAATTCTTCAAATCTTTTCGCTCTGAACTGAACTGGGTTGCATGTGAAATACATCAATCGACTCTACAGAAAGCAAATAAATTACCAAATGCATAGGACTAGAACCATGTGAAACCGTTGAATTCAGGTTAACTATGAATTGCCATGACTTTGGTGCTATGGGGGCTGCCCTGCAGCCTTTCCATTTTAATGCGATATCTCAAAAGCACCAAAATATATTGTAGAAATACGTGCAATTTAATTTGTACCCTTCCTTGAAAATTCCATATTGAAGAGCTCCCTCTTCAGTCTTTTATGAGTGCCACTGCAAGTTCTATAATCTACAAGCTCATTAATAGATATTAATCTACTTCCTGTCACAGAAATGTAATGCAGACATTGTCCATCTTGCAATATCTGCCTTTGTCAGGCTTATTTATCTGGAAAGTATCAGGATGCTCTGGGTCATCGAGCAGTGCCGCAAGATTTATTTCTGCCCTCACAACACTGCTTGCTGGTTACACAATTGCTTCACTCCTGCTCTGCTGTCACAGCTAGAAACGTGACTTGCAAACTGCTGTATATCAAATAACACACAAATGCTACAACCTTGTTACAACCTGGTTATAACTTTGATCAGAAAATTACAATTGATAAACTCATTATTTTGTGTGGTATCAAGCTGCAGGTTTAATATAATTCTGAAAATTAAACCAGCCACTAATGAATTAGGACCATAGGAATAATTATAATTAGAATTACTTACAGTAGGTTTCTTGCCTTCTTTGAGCAGTGTTTTTCTTCTTAAAGGCCCTTCCATAGTAATGACTCCTGTGGGACCACCTGCTGTGCAGCTGCATGCACCTGTTGGGCTGGCGAGACAAAGCATTCCTCAATGTATTTGAGCAGAATAAAGATGATAAGTAAGCAATATAATTTAGTAAGGCAGCTGTAATTTATATTATATCGATACCTCTACAATGGCTGAAGCAAACTAATTTAAACAAAATAAAATCTGACTGGATTTAAACTGCAAATCACAGTATTTGCAGAATACTGATTCAGGGTCCTATTTTCTTAACTGTTCAAACATATGTCTTCATTTGCCAGCATCACAGAATTTATCAAGTTCAGGTCAGGTATACATGCAAGGAATGATTTTTATCCTTCAAACCATATAAAATTTTCAGTGTCACCTCTCTTAGATCTGTAAATGGATTGCCTGGTTCTAGAAAGTCCACTTCTTAGTGACTAGCAACATTGTGAGCACCTGCTACATATGGCTTGTGGATGTTCGCTCTCTTACTTGAGGTCCAAGGTCATACCCTTTTACTGAACAAAATCAACACACCACACAGACACAGACAGATATTATGGGTAGCTGTCTGGTAAATCAGGAAACAGATTGTGGGAAAGGGTCAAGAAGGTATCCTTCTAACATCATCACTTGTAACGGGAGTCAAAGATGGCCTTCATGACA
Source organism: Camarhynchus parvulus (assembly GCF_901933205.1). Classification (NCBI taxonomy): domain Eukaryota; kingdom Metazoa; phylum Chordata; class Aves; order Passeriformes; family Thraupidae; genus Camarhynchus; species Camarhynchus parvulus. Next base: position 67,325 of record NC_044587.1, read on the forward strand.
AACCTGCCTCCCCAAAGGTTTCATAAAACTCTAAGTAAAGCCTAGTCTTCTGCAAAATGGAAGCCAGACAACATTAGTTAAATCAACAGTTAAACTGAATTTCATCTGAATGGGCCATAACCCTGCTTTACCATTAACAGGAGTTCTTACAAGCAGGAGGGGGAGACTTCGTAAATTGTCATGGTCATATAAGGATATTTGGACCCAAAATACATTACACTAGGAAAGCATAAAGACCCAAATTGAAGTTTAGCACCATACAATGAAAGAGGCGGACCCTGAACTGTACCTGTAGACACAGCTTCGACTCCGAGGAGAATTCCTGAGTGGTACCCTCCAGTTAGGCCCCAGCGTGGCATATAAACGACCCCTGTTTGTGAATGCAAATATCTGATGAGGGGCATTCTTTAGGGTTTGGTAAATATGATAGAGATAGCTCCTAATCTTTTCAGGTCCAATACCTTTACAGTGCTTTATTTCAAAATGTTTGCCATTTTTTCCTAACTAATCAATAATTTGATAAAAATAACTATTGATTTAGGGCTTACCTATGTTAGGGATCATTTGTGAATTTCTTAGCTAAGTCTGTAGAGTGCTCAGTGAGTGTACATGAAGACTAACTCACCTTTCAAGCCCTGACGGCAGGTCCTCACTAAATTCTGAGCTTTCACTGCTATCTAGAAAGAGAGTAGTACAGAGAAGGAGTAAGAAAACCACCCATGGGAAAATACAAAGCCAATGTATGTGGATCACCAGAATACTCTTTTGTACAGTACTGTGGACACCGCTTACTCAAATCATGTTTTAAAGAAGTGTTTAGAGTTCATGGTAAAATCTTTAGTTGGAAGAGGCTTACATAAGCCTCTCCATTTAGAGTATCTCACTCTTAACTCATGTTATTGCTGTGTTTTAATACCATTACTTTTATTTTCATCATGCTCCTACTTCAGAACCTGAGCACTTCAGGTACATAAAATCCAGCTCCTTTGTAAGACAATATTTCTAGCACAATATCCATAAGTCAATTGAAGTTATTAGATGTGGTATCATGGTTTATTTTCAAGAAGCAAACACACCTCTAATAGAGGATATATCAGCTGTTTGCTGCTGCTAAGAATTATTAAAATATATACATATATGATGGTATTCATAACTAAAGTTCCTTCAAGCCCATCATCCATTTGTCCCTCCTTTTCTGGCACAACTATTTAGCTCACAGTTTTAATTTGCCCAGGACTGATCTTCTAATGCTCAGTTTTAACACACTGAGCTGTTCCTGTATTTTCAGACGTGGAAAGATCATCTCAGTGTCCAACTCTTAGTCAAGTAATGGGCTATCTTTCACAGTCAATTTCTTATTCTAGAAATTGCCTGAGTCTCTTAAAAGGTAGCTTTCTCTTGCTTAGAACACAGATTCTTGATCACTTTTTTGATATTATAATAATTTCTTTATTAATTATAATACCATAATGTGTTCATTTTACGTTTCTTTATAAGTCTTAGAGAGTACTACCAAATAAATCCCCCATCTTCTAAAACAAATAGTTAAAATTAAAGCTTTATTTGTGTAAAGGCAGCTTTTAAAATACATATCCACTTTCCCCCTGGTAAAAGCTGATAAACACTTTGTGTCACACACCGAGCATCTACAAAACCAATCTTCTTTCATGCCACTTTTGCCAAAAGCATCAGTGGATAATCAAGGAAAACTGATGTTACATTGACCAGGCAGCAGTTCTGATCTGCTTCCATCCATGAAAACAATCAGTCTTTGCAAGGGAACTAATGATCTTCCTAATTCTCTGCTTTCAGATATCTGTGACTCGGCAGCGTCCTGGGGACAGGAGCAGGGGTGTCACTCCCCAGACATACCTATGGAGAGGCCGTTGGCAAGGCGCGCGCTGGGCGTGTGGCCACGCGCTGGGCTGTGACACTCCAGGACACTGTCATCCAGCAGGTGCCGTGGCCGCTCCGTCGGGAAGGTGGCGCTTTTGCTCTCCACGACGCTCAACTGACACATCATACTGGAACATGGAAGAAAAGAAAAACGTGAAACCCCTCTTATGTCATCTAACAGCAACCCTTGGCTCACATTATTTCCACTAAGCCTCTGCCCCATCAGCCAGTTATTAAGGAGCAGGCAATTATACGCTACCATGTACTGTACATATGCTCCTTTACTATCAAAATGCGTTTCAGATTTTACTTCTCTTTGTCAGTAACAATTATTAAATTTCTGTAGCTGGGAAATTGTAAATGTTTCGACTTCTCTGTACAAAACGTGAACATCCTTGGTGGCAGCAAAAGCAGAAACCTAGAAAAAGGAGACACAACAGGAATCCACAGACCAAGGTGGATAAGCAGCTTTCAAGTATTGCCAGTGCCTGGCGCTAGCAGAGAATAGAGTCAGCAAAAATAACCAAAGTGTCAAGAGAAAACCTGGGGAATACATACTAGAGCTTGAAACACTTTTGCAATACAAGAAATGGAAAGGACAAATACTAGCATGTTCTCTGCTACTATCTTAAATTTTTGTGACACATGTAACTGCCTGAGCATGAGACAGCTGGGATTACACACTTGTTTCCTAGGCTGTGGCTCTTCCGGTGCCTTGGTACAGGAGGCGTAGGTAGACTTGCTGCAACTGAGGCATCAGGACATGTGGGTCTCCTGCTGAATTTCATAACTACTGACATGTCAGATGGACCTAAAAGACAGAGATTATTTAACACTGGACTGATGCAAATCCCAGAAATTTCAATGGCGTGTTTAGGAACAGATTAAAATTAATTTTTACAGATAACCAAATGGCACCATTTCTGAAGCACTGTTTCTTGCCCATTAGGGTTACACCATCCATTTTTATTATAAATTCATCTCCATAATCTTGAACTCCCTGGAGTAATTTTTAAAATAGTTTTGCTCATACTTTTAACAATGAACTACAAAAACTCTCGGCATCCTTAAAATAGGTGGATGTGCCAAAGTGTAATATGCAGAGCCATAAAGTCAGTTTGTACTTCAGGTGTGAACAGGAACGTTCACATGTGTTTTGAATTTTGTTCACAACTTCATATTGTGAATAAACTGTAAACAATCTGCTCATACTGACTCACAGCTTGAGCATGTAAGAAAAACCAAAGGCTCTTCATATCCCTAATGGATGGAGAGATGCATTACTTCTCAAACATCTATGAGCTCTAGAGATGTCTCACTGCGATCATTCTTCCTCTCAATTTACAGATTTTATGAGGCCTCACAGAAAACATGGTTTTGTTCCAGCTCCTCGATGCTGTTCACAAAAGGCAGGCAGTGACCTTTGCAATACAGTGGAAAACACAGACTATCATCATCCTCAGTAAATGCCAGTCTCTTCTTGGCTTCACAGAAAACAGCTGAGATTTTGCTTTTAACCACTTAGTTATGGCATTGGTGCTTGCAATGAAAGTAGGAACAGTGGTCATCGAAGTCGCCATCTGCCCCATATCTCTCTCCTTGGGACAGTCCAGGTACTAGCAGAACAGACTTTCCTCTACATTACAAAAATCCCTTCTTGGAGGTTCCAGCACCCCCTCTTAGTCAGCTTCTGGACTCTTACCAAAACCACTCATTAAGAGGTTGACACAAGAATAAACTTTGTGATGTGAAAAGCCATGTACAACCATCATCAGAATCTTAATAAAAGTGTCTGGCATCAAATAAGTAATAAACTGAAACAGAAAAAAAAAAACAAACTCAAAACCAATCCAAAACACCAACATTCCACAGCACAGTTTGACAACAGGATGAACACGAACTTTTAACAGAAATGGTTCTGAGAGACAAAACTTCCCAGGGAAGTGGTCATGGCACCAAGACTGTCAGAGTACAAGGTGAGTCTGGTTATATCACAACACTCTTAGTGATATAATTTAGTTTTACGGAGCCCTGCAAGGAGCAGGAAGTTGGACTTAATGATCCTTAGAGGTCTCTCCTTACTTGAGACATTCTGTTTCTATTTGTTATACAGGCTGCTCTCTCCACCCTGAAGCACCCTAAAGGAAGGTATCATCTTCTTCTGTCTTGAACTGAGGATTCATGACACACAAGAAGAAACAGGAGAACCAGTAATGAGTTTGTCCCAGTAAGAGGCAAAAAAAAACCCAAATAAATGCAAGATGCTTTCCTGCCCATACTCACTCTGCAATATAGACTTATGTCAAGCTGTAGGAAACAAAGAAATTAATTCCAAATTATTTGTCTTTTTATTTCACCATAGCCCAGACTCTGGAATTTCACTGTGAACTGGATTGTAACTAGGAAAAATTGCAAAGGGTATTCCCTAGCAGTAAGGGAAAAGATTTAATCCACAATATTCTGCACATTTGAGCAAACAGGTCATTATGCTGCTCAATTAATAATGAAGGGAGCCCCAAGACAAGCAAAAAAGACCCAACTTATTTTAGCAATACAGAGAGGAGGGGACAAGTTTGTTAGAGGAACCTTCAGTAGTATTATTCATCAGACCATCAATTTAGTAGGAGAACAAAGACGAAGCAGTTTTTAAGCATGTTTTCTGCCTCATTCATATATATCATCAGGACAGCATTTTTTCCTGCCCATCTTTGCTACCATCACACAACTGTAAATTTGTGAAACACAACAGTCATAGCATCAGTCACTGGCATATGCAGCTTCAGAGAAGGTCTTATACCTAATGGCCATGTGCAGTTTTAAAAAATGGACTTTCGGTCATTACTTCCTCCAGAGATTCACCTAAAGACGCACATCTGGGATGTTGGAGAGGGCCCAGTACAACGTTCTTGCTGCACATACAATTAAAATTTTGATGCATTTGGGCTGTAACACAACACTGGAAGCTTCTTCCCTAAAACCAAAGCAGTTCATCTTCCATTTCTGCTATGGAGGTGAAGCACAAATTAGGGCAAGAAAATGTATGATTATGAATGCAATTATGTGTTGCCTAGTTTAATGTAAAAACTGTATGGATTCATAATTCACCATTAGGTCTGAATAATCTTATCTGCTGCATTAGTAGCAAGAACATACATTTCACTAAAGTCTTTTACCATGGATTTTCATTACAAATTAAAATTTATGCAGAGACAAAACAAATGCCTTCAGAAGTTTCAGAAATGATTACAAGTTCTTTAGTTTGAAAACCTCCAGTTCTTCTGATGGATTAGGTTCCCAAAAAAGGAGTTTGCTCTACATGCTTTCTTTGTAGTGCCTTTCCATCAGATATTTTTCAACTTGTGAACAGGAAAATACTTAGGACTATTGAGGTATTTATTACCTGCTAAGAAGCCTAAAATATATTGGAACTGAAACCCAGGATAAAGACAGTGGCAGCTAAAAGAGAATTTCCCTGAAAATTATGAGCATTTATCAGCAAGAGTTTACTCTGAAACTCAGCATAAACTTCAGCGTTAATATGCCCACTCTGAGGCTTGTCCCTTAATTTGGTTGCAGGATTTGTTCATTTTTATATTGCTTCCTGCTGTGTCATTCAGGTGTTTCTGATGCCAGTTCTCAATCTTGATTTACATTAAGTTTTTTTTCAAGTGGATGACATTAAGTTCTTTTAAGTTCACTGAATGCTACTGAAGTATTATTTTTAACAAGTTACTGAAACCACAGCCTGTGAAATAGTAGCAATCTTAAAGCATGGCCCTAGGGGATTATCAGTATAGTGGAGTGCTTTTTCACACAGACATTGTGCCATATATAGAAATAACTGTTAAATTTTGTAACACATAATAGTTTAAAGGTTACGTTTCTCACAGTGGAGAATCAGAGACCTGAAAGCAGTTTGATTAATTTTGTTCCAAAGCACTGATATGCAACAAAACAAAAGCATGAGACTCCCTCAAAATTACTTTATCAGAAAGAACAGCGAAAGAACAGCAAAAGAACAAGTCCAGTGCTGACAATCAAGTTATAACAAAAGTTTGTAATCAAGTTATTACAAAATCAAAGCTGGCTGGATTTGACTCCAGGTAGGTTCAAATGTTACTATCAAAACCTACAAAGAGTAAGAGATATTATCTAGCAAGAAATAATAGTTTGAGACTTTTCGCTCTACACTCCCTTTTTTTCTCCCTCTCTTTAGGGAGCGTGGACTGAAATTTACTCTAATATGATTGCATCTAAAGATTGATCATTATAAAGATGATAATTGCTTGATTTAAGTGAGAGCTTTTATTACCCGGACAGCTTTAAACAGAAAAAGTTTGATAAACTGCCACACTCCTCCTGAAACAAATTATGTAGCATGTCTAAAAGGACTCCACATCTCAGATTATAATATAATACTAGGGAATATTATGAATAATATAAAAATAATATTAGGGACTAAAGTTTCAGTTCACAAAAAATATTGCCAGGCTTAAGGTGTGACATGTCAAAGGTGACAGAGTTTGCGGAAATAGGTGTAAGAGTCTTAGAACTTAAGACAACAGTCCAGCTTGGCTTCCTTGCTATTACATATGGCAATCACAATTGCTTGCATCAGTCCTGTCTAAGAAGGAAATGGACCCAGATTGACAGACCACTGGAACACACGGCCTAGAGAGACCTTGTGGAACTTCCTTCATTGGAGGTATTCCAGAGCCATCTGACACAGTCCTGTGCCATGTGCTGTAGGATGACCCTACTTGAACAGGGAGCTTGGACTAGATGACCCACTGTGGTCTCTTCCAGCTATGCAGTGACTTATTCAAATTCCCAGTTAGGTGTCTTCAGTGAAGATCCTGATGGCAGAAAACAGAATGCTTTGTGGGACCAGATGAAAACAGAAATATCATCTGTGCTGGTATTACTATGGTTGGACTGACCATTTTCAATGTAGTTCTGCATCCTCCTTTTCTCCAAGGCAAGAGAAGGAAATCCATACAGTTTAGCTCTGTTAGCCATGTGCTGCTGCATCAATTCTTATTCAGATTCAATAAGAATCTGAACTGAAACATCTTTACATAATCTTTATATCTGCTCTGCTGCCAAATGTCTATGAAGAAGAATGGTGAAGTTTATAGAGTTCTCTTCAGCTGGCTACACTTAGTTCAGCAAGAAATCTGGGGTGTAGTGAGTGTCAGCATGAGTTATGGGGCATAGAGCAGATGACCTCATTTCTGTAAAGGAGTAAGAGACAAAGAGAGCCCATGTCAAGAAGGATGCCAAAGAGGGTAAGCAGTCAGATACTGATGACAACTGCACAGACCAAGGGATGTTTATGGACATACCAGACTGCTGAGCAATTAGCTGGGGAAGTTATGCCTGATACTGCTGATAACAAAATTCCAATACTTAAATTCATTTGGGATTGAGTTATTTTGCCCCTTTTTTCCAATAAGTGAAGTCATCTGCTACTGCTAACTCTTGTCTTTACTCTTCTGGCTCCACTCCTAGTGCATACTGTTACCATGATTGCTACTCTGTTATTTTGCCTTTCATGGAGACAAAGCACTCTTAGCAGGATTTTCCAGTCAGCTGGCATGAACAAGGGTTAGTTTGGTTTTCATTATTTCTCAGCAGCATTTTCAAGATTATGCTGACATGCACAGGAATGATGTATAAAAATATTAAAATGTTATTAAAAATGTGTTTGCATTAGGGAATGTGAGACAACTTCATCAGAGCAAGTCAAATGCTGTTCAGAGATCTGTGGCAAGAACATTTGGAAAAGTTTACACATATCCCAAAGGATCTCACTGTTTTTTCCTTTGCATAATTCTTCCATGAATAATCCTTCAAATGTTATAAATGAATGTTACTTTTGCAATCCTTCAGTAAAACATGTGAACATTTACAGTCTCCAGAGCTTTTAAAAAAAGCAGAGGGTGAGGGAGTTACAGTTCACAATTTTTCTCCACTAAAAAGCTATCAATAAACCAGTACTAGATATGCAAACTAAAAACTGAAAATGAGTTGCATATTATATGATGAAGAACTGAGTGATTTTTCAGGAAAGTAGAACAGTCTCAACTATTCACTATTTTTTGCTGAGCAGTTAAGAAGTAAAACTTACTAGCTCTGTTTCTAAAAAATAGACATTCCAATCTACAGACTCTCTAGTTAAATATTCACTGTAAATTTTCACTGCTCTGTTTCCATTTTAATCAGTATGTGATAATTAAAACTTGCAAATAGAAATACCTACTTACAAAATACACAATCAATAACTTTAGATTAATTTTGTGCACAGAATCATCAATAACTTTAGATTAATTTTGTGCACAGAATCAAGAATGACAGAAAAAAATTACACCTAGAACGATGGCTATTGTAAAAGAGCAGTTTTAATTTTCAGAGTATTACTTTACAATTCAACAAAAGGCTACTAATGTATACAATATGTAATGTTGTTATGGCTGCTTCTCAGACAAGAGCAAACTAAAAACAAGAATCTGAGTTCTTGACTGAACTTCCCCATGCTCCTCCAAGCTCCCCAAAAGCTGTCACACACACACACTCACACACACACACGTACTTCTAACTGCACAGTAAGCACACTTGAGTGTATTTCCTTCAAATAATTCCTGCATAGAAGTGGTATTTTCAATTTTAGTGACACTTTTATGGAATCACTAATTGTCAGCATTTGTGTTACATATTCTGTACCAGTGGAATGTGCAAACTTCAGACTTACACTTCAGCAAAAACACTGATGTTTTTGCAGTTGGATCTACAACCAAGGCAGTATATGGGCTTGGGTGACATCAAGATTGGCAATGAAGACATAGCCATAGCTGCAGGGAAACTAAAGTTTGGGTTCAACCAAATACATTAACCAATCAATCAAAAAAAAAAAAAAAACAAAAAAAACCAACCCCAACTTTTTACAGAAACTATTTCAGGTGACTGCTGTGAAAAAAGAGTCAAAAGCAAAAGACCAAAACCAACTAAGCCTCAAAAAAACAAGGCAGAAAAGCCCTTTGTCCTCTGGCTGGTCTATATTTGTAACATTCCTCAGGACAATAGCTTGGTAGTTAAAATAAGCATCAATGAACTAGGACATTAGACTTGTTTGGTAAGGAGGCACAGAAAGTAATAGAAAGCGAGGAAGTTAAAAACTGAGCCAAATCATTCCCTCCATGGAAAATTCATATTTGTTTTGACAGAATATTCTTCTACAATTTTTGTGAAGCTCTGGTATGTTAAGAAAAAACCCGCAGTACACTAATTCCAGCTGGATTTGGTAGTTGATAACATGTGAATCCACTGATTTGTCTGGTATTGATTTGTTTCAAAAATACTCCAATGAGTTGTAAAAGTTTTTCAGGAAAGTATCACAGAGGAAGAGAATGTAAACCAAAGAGTAAAGTTTTCTGCACAGTCTGTAAATTTATGTGAAGAAAACTTAGTTCTTCCATTTCTACCCTAAGTCCTGTGTAAGAAAAGCAGACATGGTGCACATGAAGGAATGACCAAGAACTCGCACAAGGATTAGACAATCCTCATTTCCACAGAATGACTGGCTGCTAAAGCACTTAACACAAACTATTTATTAGTTGCCAAAGCAACCAGTAAAACAAATGGCAAAACTAAATGTCAAACTCAGTGTTTACATGGAAAATAATGGCGTGGGTTTTTTTTATTATAAAATGCTGTAACTGCTGTCGAGATATCACTAATGTAGTATAGTTAATTCAGAGGGTTACAAATGTGCAAACATCCCCAGTCTTTCTTCCTTCTGTTTCTAGATTTTCAACTCCTATATATCACATACTCTACATCCAATAATTGACCTCTTCTAATTAATTAAAATATATACTCTAAAAGTTTGTTATGAGCTAGCTCTCAAAACTGAATGGACTTGGCAATACGGGCTGAATTTTACCCGAGTAACAAGAAGAGATTATACCTGTTTCAGATTAATTATTCCACATTCCTGGTATGATGGTAACAGAAAACCTCTTCTTGTGGTTTGTTCTGTTAGTTTATTCTGTTTCTCCTCCCAGTTAAGTTAAATGGTTCTGCCCAACCATTCTCCTTCCCGCCATTCCTCTATCAGTCTCCCAAACCCCTCCCCAGTTACCATGGTTGTCTGATGTATCTTTTGTTATACTCCTCCCCGGCTCCCTGCCAGTCACTGTTTAGCCCCACACCCTTCTCTAGAATCTTCTTCTCTGGGCATTGAGTGATTGGTCCAGGGGCCGGGGTCCCTCCCCAACAGTGTTCCTAATGGCATTCTGTTTATGTCAGTTATATGCTCTGAAATTTTGATTTGCCCGAGGACGGTTACACCCCTATCCCCTCTCCCTTTATAACCCCATGTAACCCCTCCCTCAGGGCTCTCTCTTCCTTTGCTCCCCGGTGGTTTACTTGTCCCTCCCTCCCTGTGTTGGACTACAATAAACCTTGGATTTCGCCACGACCAGAGAGTCACGCTTGTCTGTTCCTGTTGCTGTAGTTGGGCTGGCCACGTCCTGCAAGGAAGCAGTCTTTGCCACAGCGCGGATTGCTACCCTTAGGCGCTGTCCCTTGCCAAGGGCCCGAGAGTGGGACAGCACCCCACCGGCTGCTAGCAGGTGCAGGACTCGCTAGCTGGGACGTTTGAGGGGATCGACTCCTCTCCTCTGCCGAACTGCCTGCTACAACCTCTGGTCGAATTATTTTCCCCTCAAGAATTACACCAAGACCTATTTGGGGGAAAAAACAAAAAGGAAAAAAAAAATAAAGAGGGGGGGGTGAGGGTCCATCCCTGACTACTGCATAACAAATGATAACAAATGCCCCAAAATAAGGGCTACCCACAGCAGAGGCCTGGCTGTTGCTAAAATTTAATGCTAGGTGTTAATTTTAATGAAGGGGTTCATTAAAAATCACAGAATTGTTACAACCAGTCTTTGACTCACTTAGTATTAGATACAATTTTCTGGATAAGGTAATTATTTTACCATTATTTGAACTTTTTATATTGTTTTTCAAGACAGAGTAAATATGCTACATTCCAGAGAATGAGTGAACCACTTTGCATATTCTGCTTAGCACTGCACCCTGAACTTTTCCAAATAACATGATGAGAAAGAGTATGCATAACAGAACATTTCTCTACTGAGCTACACGTGGTGTGCAAGTTCTGAGGAACTTCAGTTGCTTAGAAGGCTTACATTTACCATATATTCCATTAAATCTTTTCCTTTGTTCTGGGAAATTCTATTGAGTTATACCTTCCAAAACAACCTAACAGCCATACCATAAATGACAAGCACCTTTCAGCTAACACTGCAGGAACAGAGATGTCTTTTACAGCTAATTCAACTAGAAACTGTGAACAGTTAGCATACTATAAGCTCTCCAGCTCCATTCTCTCTCTCTCAAACCACAGCAAGGCAGAATGAACAGACTTAAGCTGCTGCCAAGGAAGTTGTGTGAATCACACGGTTCCCGAAAGCATTCAACTTAACTGCTTAAAGCTCTTAAAAGATACTTGCCAGGGACAAGAATCTCTGCAGCATTATGGAAGACATTAAATCTTCCTGTGAAAGCACTATTCACAATTATATATGCATTTGGTAATTAAATGAGGCCCTTTTAGCCACTAATAGACAAAACATAGCTTGTTGTGAGACAGTCACTTTAATCAGATGCCTGCCTCCTGTTTGAATTTACTGGAAAACTAGTTGGCAAAAGAAGTGGAAAATGGACACATGGTTTTCTCCAGCACTTTGCAAATAGAAATGCTGCAGGACTTAACTGAAAAAAAGAAACCCACAATGTCTCTGGCTACAGTAAACTGTTAATATTTTTTTTTGAAAGAGAGAAAACTGGGTGGAAGATAAATTCACAGTGCTGGCAAGTAAAATCAATTTCCATCATCAACACATGCAATTACATTTTAGAACACATAGATGACACTATTCCCTGCACTTAATCCCATTATAGGCTTTGGAATTATTACCAATGACATTGAACTTTTTTCCTGTCTCTGGAAACACATGCTGATCTCTAAGGAGGCAGCATGTCACAGGCAAAACTCAACTAGACTTATTGCTATTAGTAATGTATTAACCTTTGTACTATCGAGACAACTCAACTGATGACTGGCCTTATGGGCTAAGAACCTTTAACTTTAAATCACTATTATCAAACTCCCATGCCTTAAACTATTAACTGGAACATTAAACTACTGCCCAAAGTATTTTGAGATCATCTATTATCATTGTAGCTTATCACCTGCCAAGGACTTACTTCTGGCATACAATGTCCAAAGTGGAATTAATTTTAAGGTATAATTTGAATCCAAATAAAATTGACAGCAATACCTGTAAATGTGCTATTTTTAATTCTCCATGTTCAAATATCTCATTACTAATATCTGAGTATTTTTGTTCAGAATTACTCAAAACTAACATATGGCAATACTTCTATTTATTAATGTTGTGAAATAAACAATAAATTAATTGCCTTCATGGTTAGTTAGATTTCAATTTGAATTCATGCTAACTTACTTAATAAACCTTCTCCTTTCAGTAAAATATATTTTCAGTAAAATGTACTCGATTCCATTTAGTAGCATTTTTCCAGTCACACAGGTGCAGCTCACTGAAAAATTCCTGTGGGTATTACAAAATGCCGATGGCATTAATTGTCTAACTGGCAGTAAGTGAGAATTCTCTAGCTGAGCAAGAAATAAATACAGCAGTCCACAAAAGGGTCAAGCTTTCGAAGGAAATACTAACAGAAGAATGGAGCAATGGGAATGACTCAGCACTTGGTTTCTAGTCATCACATTAATTCTCACTCTGAGTAAAACAACCTTAGAGAGCACTTAAGGGCACTGCAGACTCAGAAGAGAAAATTCACCCTCTCATAACACTACCAGATACTATAGGATCCCATATTCAATGAAGTAGGTACTGCTGAACATTGTCCCAATCAATTTTTGTGGACTCCAGCTAAGCTCACTGCAGTATCATGCTGTATTCCTTACCTAGATCAGACAAGTTCAAAATTCTTGTTTCCAACTTTGGAACTGTATTTTTATTTGCCTTCCATTAGAGTTCTAGTAAGGTCTCAGCCCTTGATTAAGACTTACAGAGTACCGGCGACGATCACATGCCATGCTGCTAGGACTGAAATTATATTCCATAATCATACAAATGAAGTGTTAACATCAAAGTTCAAGAGTTGAGCATGCAGAAGCGAGTACTACAAAGTAAAAGTCAGAGAACAAAAAGAGTTTATTTGTCTGCTTTATAAATGTAAGAAAGATGTAATCAAATGAGAGGCAATGATTTTGTTTCAAGTCTCTAGTATGAAAAATCAAATCCTCACAAAAGCAAAAGTAAATGTGGCATGATGTGGTAGGTTGACTTTCATGGGCTGTCAGTACTCCCCAGCCTTCACAGGACAAGGTGAAGAAAATAAGATACAAAACCTTTGTGGGCTGAGATAAAGGCAAATTAATTTTAAAAAGCACTGTCTGCAGAAGAAAAAGAAATCACAAGAAAAATTTATCATCTGCTTTCCATCAGCGGGCAATAAGAAGCCACGGCCTAACCCAAGCATTGTAGCACATGCTTAGGAAGATAAACACCTTAATAATAAATGCCTCGCTCCCCCCTTTATCTTAGCTTTTATTGATGAGTGTGTCGTATGGTATAGAATATCTCTTTGGGCAGCTTAAATCAGCTGTCCTGGCTATGTACCCTCCCAACCTCTTGCCCATCCCGAGCCCACTGGCCTTTTTGGCAGGGTGTTGGGTTTGGAGAGATAGCCTTGATGCAGTGGGCACTGCTTAGCAGAAGCCTGGGAACTTATCAACACCTTTCCAGACACTGTGATAGCTCCTGTGGGGAAGTTAACTTCCAAATGCATTTCTGTATGAAGAAAGTGTTCATTACGAACTACTTTTGAACTCATCTAATAAAAAACCAAAATATCCTGTGAACTATTCCTTTATGCAGCAATTAATAATACTGAGCATTAAGCAGGGAAAGGAAAAGCACCTTCCTAAAGAAACTGAAGACCAGGCCAAATGTTTATCTGACTCTGGGAATAGCAATTACAATACTAGGACAAACGAGAGGTTCCCTATAAACAACTGGTCATTTGACAGCAGCCAACATGAAGAGCTGGGAGGCAGAGGAAAAACACATGGGCCTTTTCTTCATTTTATATTTAGCGTCTTCCTTTTTCTTTCTCTCATTTACTTTGCCTTTCATTGGTGAGAAGAAAAGACATTTTGAATGCCAATGAAATTAAATAAATGCATATCAGCTGTGGTCTGGACTCCTTTGGCTTTTTACATTCACACATGGTTTTACATAATGAGACAGAAAATTGGCTATTCAGGTTCAAGAGATTAAAACAGAACAGCTTTTGAGTTAATAGCTCATATAGCAGGAAGTACATTTCACATAGCCTGATGTTTGTTTAGTCTGCTCATAGCAATAAACAGCAGATTAGCTTTTGTCAACTTATGGGTAGTACTCCAGTTTTCCAGACGTTTCTAGAAGCTATTGTTGCTACAAATCTTTTTTTCTCCTGCTGTCCACAATGAAATTATCTCAAATGTATGTGATCACACAGAAACTTGAAGGAAGAATTTCCTGTGTTATTCACTGCATTGTTTTTTGGGGTTTTTTTTGTATTGCAAGAGGGCTCTTTTTTCTTCACTTATTAAATAATGATGAAAACACAAGCATTTGTAAAAAAAATCCCATATTCTGACACCTGTTCCAACACTAGCAAACACTCTGTGACATCCCTTGAACTGGAACTGCTTTCATACAAGTCAGCAATCTTCCTTGTTGACTTATGCTACTGATGAACCTTCGGGTTTTCCTATATACTTCAGTAGAAGATTTCTGTAATTAAAATTATTTCCTTACTCAAATTTTCAAATGATGTTTTATACCTGCAATATCTTCTTTGGAGGAAACCAGTCGAGGAGAGCTGTTACCTGGCTCAATTCTTAAAGATAATCTGGAAAAACAAGTTTTTAGAGAAATTAACAAAAAAAAATTCTCAATAAAAGTTGAAAGAAATTGAAGAAGTAATTATTTCGGCAGTGCTAACTAGGAATTTTACTGTCTTGGAAGTGTAGCTATTTATTCTGTGATGTAACAAAACAATTTTTTTTTTTTAAGTAAATCACTACCTGTAAGAACCAAAAAGGAAACGCTGAGGAAAGTCTATGAAAGCAGAAAGAGAATCATTATTTAATCCTCCCTCTCAGTTCAAAAACATAAGCTCATCCAGTCTTTCACCTTGGGAAAAAAAAACCTCAAAAAGTTAGTAATTTATATACAAACCTAACATTTTATTCCCTCTAAACATGAAAGCAAATTTACTGTTACCATGTCAAAACGTGCACACAGAAATATCTATTTTGTTACTGTGAATTACAGAAAAGAAGCTTAATAGAGCAAAGTGACCAACACCTTATAGTAAAAGAAAGCGATTAGAAGAAAGTATTATATGCCACGCTGCCTCACTACATGTGTTTTATTATGTACTCACTCTTGTGCTCTCAGCATTCCAACAAATCTCAATCTCCCAATGCACGTCACTTCTGCCATTTCTCAAGTTTAGGCAGTCTTAACTAGACATTCATGGGTCCTTTGCTCTGTACCAGTCTGACAAAAAGGTATGAAGGACTACAATGTTAAGTAAACTTTAATGGACTAGGCATAAATCCAAAGAAAATAACTGCTGTCATTGCCCAGCAGTGAACACACACAAAAGCTGGAAAGCTGCAGCACCTTGCTGTGCACCCCAAGGAAAGGCTTTCTGACTTCAGACAAAAACATGCAAAGGGGTGGAGGGAGAAATCTATGACAGCATTTCAAAATATCATGTATGGCTCAGCCATCACTTTCCTTACTACTCTTTATTGGGAATACCTTCAGTTCCTTCTCTACAATATTCCAACATTGTCAACTACGTTTTAGTGTGAAGTCAGGTAACAAAGCTACAGTCCTTTTCATGTTTTCGAATTTCTATTCTTCTGACAGTACTAGATTCTTTTAACTACCCAAAGTAATGTATTTCAAGTAGGTAATAAATTATTCCTTTCCAGACTACTTTTCTTTCTGTCCACTTGATTTCTGTCACCAGGAAGCAGTAACATAACTCTCCTAGAAAGTTACAATAATACAAGTCAGTGCAAGATTCAAATGTTGATCACATGGGAATTTCTTTCAGTATGGAAAAAAGACAAAAGAACTTAATGAAGTCCTTAATGAAGATTTAAGGCAAGTGCATTCTTACACCTTCTTTCGTGACAAAAGTGAGATCAACTTCCATGCAACTACTTGCACTATATTATTTCTCTCTCTTTCTGCCTAAAATTATTCTTGTGAGGAAGAAAAGAGGAACATAACAGCAGGAAGAAAAACCTAACACCTTTATGTTTTAACAAGGTTTTAGGAAGAGCTATGCTATGATTACACCATTTAGAAAGCATATGTGTTTTGTACTGCACTTAGGAATTCACCAACAGAGCAACAAATGAGTCTTCAGTGCTATCAAATACGATTACATCACTCTCCGCTGGTCATCTCCCCAGAATATGGGAAGCTAGATAATGTTGGTTATCTGTTTGGTTATATTAAACTGCACTCTGAATCTTAGCCCTTTATAAGTCTCTGACAGTTTGGACGTCGACTTCCATGATACCAGAATTCTGCAATGTTTCCAGAAAAACTAGAATGCAATTTATCTGTTTTCAACTTATGAAAATACAGATGTATTAAAAGAAGAACAAATAAATGCAAGCCTAAATGTATTTTGGTAAATATAAAATACTCATGCTGACATGTTATATTTGAAATAAACTGTTGAGAAAAGGGAATATATTCTGACAACGAGATGTCATTCCTGAGTCACCTTCTCCTCTATTCCCCCTGGGAAATAGAGGAAGCAATCAAAAACATTCTTTATTTCCAAGAAGAGATACTGACAGTCAGTACAGTTTCAATCAGTCCTGGCTTGTTTGCCACCACCTAAATTCAACTTTGCAATTCCTCCGACACTCCATTTTCCATGGAGCAGCACAAGTTCCACACATGCACACATATGCTCAGTGTTTTCCAAAGAGGATCCTGGAGCCAGAATCTGGTGTGGCCCCTGAGAGGCTTAGTGTGATACTTTCAATAGATCAGTGCATACTTTGAGACCTGATGTGCTTACCACCAACATACATCATCCATATCCTCACACACCTAACGACACTCTCACAGCTGATTGCTCAATGTCAATCACTAGCATTACTTTAAATAAAAAACTACCTTGGTTCCAGCATGCCTAATAAACCACTCATAAGGCATAAAGGCACTCTGTTTTGTATTGGCCCCTGTGTAACATCAGAAATTCATCTCAGAAGTCACTATTCTGTGATATTCATCCAATAATTTGGTTCTTCAGAGCATATTAGGCAATAGAGTAATAAGATGACAGATAATACTGAAACACAAATAACAGTCTTCAAACTTGTTCCACTCAAGAAACAACTGTGAGAATACAAGGCCTGACCTAATGATGCCAAAAGGTCAACAAAAAAATTTATAGGAATGGCTGCAAGGTATGTCTGGTTAGGAGAGGATGTGGCATTGCGCCACAATGCTACATACTGCTAAAACTGAGCAGCTTCTGCAGAAAACAGTATATGGGCTGACCAAGAAAGATCTGTTATTTTTAGGATATGACATCATTGTCAGGGGTTTTCTGGAGCATTCCTACTTGCTGACAAGCACAAACCTAAAGGAAGCAATTGGACTGGCACAAAAAAATTGTAGAGAAAAGCTTTGTTTATATAAAGTGGCTGCCATATTTTCCTTGCCAGTGTAATTGAGGTTCTCATTTGGCAAAACGCATGTTGGGATTCTGCCAATATGTTTTCGGACAACTATCTAAGCGTCTCTTCCTTACAGCCTGGTACTGAGATAGTTCTGTTCTTCATGCCAAAGGTGACACACACTTCTCAGAGAGCACTAATGCTGTCCCTGGCTCAAAAAGAGCATTCACTGCAAAGAAAAAGACAGAAGAGATTCTTACCCACCCTAAAAACTTAGTACTCTCTCTGCATTTTTAAAGCTTACAGTTTCTTCTGGCATGGGACCAGAAAATGCTATGAAACTAAAGGGAAACTGACTGAGAGGAAAGTGTGAAATCAAATACTCAAAACAAAATCCAAAAACTTCTTACCTAGTGTAAAATGGAAGAGGAATGAGAGTTTTCTTTAAAGGTAGATGTGATGTGTTTTGATGAATTAATTAAATTAATTTTATTAATTAGTTATATTAATTAATTAGTTTTATTCTGATGAAACAAACATGGTAGAGAAAGATCAAAGTTCTCCAATGTATATAAGCTGTAGCAACTTTCCTGTGGTAAGAATCAAATCTTTCCCTCTTTTTAATACCTTTTGTGACTTTACTGCAGTTTTTCCTTGCCACAGTGAAGCCTGGAAAGAAAACCACTAAACTTGATTGAATTAATCTCACAAATAACTAAATTTTAAGAACTTAAGGATTAAATTATCTTTAAGATATATCAAATGCTTTCAAGTATTGTTAGTAAGGTTGCTACTAAAGTTACATTAATATTCAAATTTAAAATGGAATTGCTTCTAGTTTTTACAAATATTATATTATGGTGTCATATGTTTATGGAAAACACTTGTTTAATTCATTTTTTCTGAAATAGTACAGTTCATGATAGATGCTGTATACATGGTGTTAACACTGATGCATCATCAGGAAACTCCATCTAAAAATCAAATTTAACAATATGAACAGTTTCTTTAATCCAATCCAGGGGTTGTAAAGCCTCTACTAATTACAGTTCTTCACCTTTACCAATGACTGCTTAGTTTAATTTTTCTCTGTCTTCACAACTTTAATGAAGCACAAAAGTGTGTGAAAAATTAGCAAATAAAGACCATTTGTTAAATTTCAACACTGAGGTTTAAATCTCAGACTACCCTTAATAAAAGTCTTGGACCTCTTGACCTTTTCAAAGGCTGTGCGCACTGCTCATGGTCAGTGTGCATCTCTTGCACAATGTGTCTGTGAGTGAAACATATACAATGTCACAAGACTGAGTAAAGGAGGAATTTACACATTCCTTTGCACCATCATTTACTTAAACCCTCAAGCATGCAAGCATGGATGGCCAGAACTGCATACAATGCTCCATGTAAGCTCTCATCAGCTTCTTCTGAAGCAGTATAAACAACTCTATTTTTTCATAAAAACACTGTATTTGATAGGCAGTAGGGATGAATTAGTCCTTTCATAGCTGTATCTCACTTGTGACAGCTATCTACTGATCAACACCTATAAACTAGCGTTAGAATAATTATATAACATTCCAGGGTTTGTGGCACTATCATTTTAGTCATCAGATTCTTTCTTTGTGATATCCAAACCACGTTCTACTTCAATGAACCCTTCCATCACTGTTTTACTAGCATATGGTCTAAGTACACATAAATTCTTAACTGAAATATTTAACAAAACTGGTAACAAGACTGGTTTTAAGGAAGTTCATTACCACCCTGCTCTCCAAAACATATGCTAAAATATTTTATACTAGCATTGTATGACTGAACATATGTTTGCTTTGAATACTTCAAATTCTGCTCACCTAAGTAATTACTCTATTTGTCAACAGCTAATTGTATAGCATTGCATCTAGCTTGGTTGAGCTATTTAAAACCTCGGTTCCTTAGCCTATGACTTAACTTTCTAGTTCTCTCAGAATTACTGCCCAGGGATTATCACTTTTAACTACAGCACATTCGCATATTGACCAATGTGCTCTCTGGCATCTGCTTCAAACCTCTGTGTGGGTTAACTCTTCTCCGGGTCTTTTGTAAACATTGTTTTAATATGCTTAACCCCCCAAAACTTAAACCCCCAAATCACAAGTATTAACTTATTAAAAACAATAACTTGACATTGGTAGATGTTCTCAATGTATTATTCATAATACTATAGAGTCAATGCTGGACATCTTGGAGATAACTTTAGTGTTACTGAACAAAATTCCCAGAACACAATCATCATGTAACAGAATAAAGACTAGATTTTCATCTACTCTAAACTGTTACTTTTCACTAGTACATTTCACTTTGTAAATTTGCTTATAGTCATAAAGAAAGACAGTAATTCTGGATTTTACTTAGCAGAAACACCTTGAAACATCTTCAGCCAAGGGCTTTTTGCTCAGCTCTTAATAAAACTAATGACTAAGTAATCTTTCTGTTACATTTCTCAATGCCTAAAGAAAAGAACAGTACTTACTTGTAATTGTCATCTTCTACAAACTTCTGAAGTTCTTCAATGTAACGGACAGACTTCAAATACTTTTGCACATGGGGAAGTGTTGTGAGATAATCTGTGGGATGTTCAAACAAACAAATAAAAACCATTAACATTTATGTCATCCAGAATTATAATTTTTTCAGGTGATTTTTTCTGGTTCTTATGATACCTTCATGGAAACAGAACCCTAAAAAGCAAATTGGGCAGAAATACTACTTTGACCCTAAAAAGGTGTTAAAGACTTGACTGAGCAAAAGTGATGCTCTCAGTTGTTAAAGAAAATACAGATGCATTTCACCATCACGAAAGCTCGTGGATTTCATTAGATGCTATCTCACTCGTGGAAAAAAATTATCTGCTGCAAAACTGCTTGAATTTTTTGTTCATTGTTCTGGGGAAAATCAAAGCCTGTAGCCATAGGTATTAGTGGTTTTCATATGTCCAAGAACTGAGGAGACTTAAAAGTTATTAAATAACTAATTAATAATTACAATGCTGAATATCAAGAATGAAAGACACTAAGTTCAGAATGACAGAAAAACCTCTTGACACATGGTGCATGGACAGGAACATGCCTTGTAGTACATAACTAAAGTTTTGCGGTCTTGTAAAGGTAACTGTTTTAAAGGCATCCATTATCCCAGAATATTGTTTCAAGGCCGTATTTTAATTTTCATCTTAATTTTAACAAAGGACTCAAAGTTATTGCAAAGCACTGCAGCAAGCTACCAAAATTGTAAAAAGGAAAGGGTCAATGAAATAAGGAGGTTTCTTTGTCATCCAAAGTTTTCAGAGACAATATGAAACTCACAATAAGAAAATGGTACCTGAATGATCTAGCTGTTCAGAATCATACGTAATTATGCCTAGTTCCTACCTTTAAATACTTTGAAATACCAAAGTTGACAAAAAAGGGCTGGATACTTAAGCATACAGAGTTAACATCTCACCTTGTTTTTTCACAATCTAACAATCCTTTTTCTTTAAGCTCTCCAAAACTTCAGCTTTTAAATTTTCTGAATTTTATTGTTTAGCTGCCCTCAAGGTTTTTCAGCTTGGTACAAGTTTAATCAATGAAAAGTCGTGCTAAGTCACCAAGAGTACACTGAGTATTCACTAAGAAACCAAAACCAGCACATTTTTTGATATACAGCTTCACTAGCAGGCTAGAACTGCAGAAATTATTTTTAGAGTAAAATTCTGTTAACAAAAAGAAACAATCCCTCCTTTTCCTGACTTCATCCAGGAGCAACATACGTGCAAAAGCTTAGCACATTGAACAACTCAAGTGTAGACTGAAATATTTGTATTTCATTTTCTAAATATATCACCAGGATGCTAAAAACAAAATGATAACCAAATGAACACATTTCACACTCTAGACATCGTATCTACTGTTAAGTAAAGGGAAGATATTAAGATAATTCTCTCTGATTGCCTCTGGTGGAAACAGTATATAAGCCAAAGGCAACAGCTACACTAGAAAGTATGTCATTTGTACCCCACATGTAACAGTAAACTCTACACAACCTCTGTTATAGGTCTTACAATTTCGAATACATGTTTATCTGCCCAATTTGCTGGTAAGACTGAAGCTACACAGAAGTGGAAGCTACATCACTTACTAGTGTTCAACTCTACCAACATTAGCCTCTTGTGTTCCCTCCGAATCTGCTTCCACAATTTCGCCCTAAAGAAATTTTAGTTAAGGCTTGATAGGCATAACAACATTTACCAACCATAGTTGCAGGATACTTGCAGATCAGCTATTATTCGGAGAATATTGTTCATTTGATTGGATCTTTGTTCATTCTCCATTATGCTGTCTGAAGCAGGATATGCAGAATCTATGTAGATTAAATCCAAGAGATAAATTCCTGAAACAAACAAATCAATCAACACTAGATCTAGTGTTTCAAACAGAAACAGTTGCATAATTTTTAATGAATATAGCAGCCAGAAACTGTTTACCCCCCCTGTGCTCTGGGCCCATTAAACAAAGGAGATCTTGGGATTTGCATTTTGAAAATGTCCATAATTACTGCTTGAGTTCCTTAAAAAGACTCCTTAAAAACAAGTGTTCCTTGACACTCCTTAAAAAGAAAAGCTTTTTTGCACTTAGGCTACTGCCTACTATGAGCAATTTGCAGGACCATAAAAAGGACACTAAAAAAAGAATGAGAGCTGCCCCAGGCAGTAGTGCTGACAGTGGGGGGACACAGTGCTGCTGGCTCCCATGACCAGAGACCAGAGACCACTGCAACACCTCCTTTGTCTGCCACCAGTGGGGAAGAGCTCCATTAACTTTTCTGCCCTGAGACTTAGGAATACTTAGGAAATCCTTTGCAAGACTTTTTCTCACTCAAGCTGAGCTCGCCATATATCTGTTTCCTCAGATCTCTACCATCTTGACCGGTACATTGCTCATTGGATCACACTGTGTTAGGTCCAGC
The DNA here is from genome assembly GCF_901933205.1 of Camarhynchus parvulus. Classification (NCBI taxonomy): domain Eukaryota; kingdom Metazoa; phylum Chordata; class Aves; order Passeriformes; family Thraupidae; genus Camarhynchus; species Camarhynchus parvulus. The sequence goes on from NC_044587.1 coordinate 90,054, forward strand.
ATTATCCAGGTTGCAATACCTAATTTCTTTAGGTTTTTACTTTATTCATTCATGCATTCTGAAAAAGCCTTACACTGCTTAGGGAAGAACGAATGAAGAAATCACATGACCTGTTATCGAAAACTGAAGAGACAGACAAAGAGGCGACAACAAGCCAGAACAAATTCAGTTTGTTATGAACTATTTAATGCTTTGTCTGGAAAGCATAAGGCCATAACTGTCTCTCAAGTGGCCAGCAATCTGTGAATTTGGACTGTAAGAGAACCATATATGCCCATCAGACCCACTGACATGATAAATAGGAGAGTGCTCCAGAGACCAAAGGTAATTTAATAATCCCACCAAAACCAAAAGGGACGTTCAGACCTTGTAAATGAGTGCAATAGAGCTGGATTAACAACTGAACAACATACAAACCATGGGAATTTCCAGTCATGCTGGAGTTAAAACAAAGAAAAAAGATGCTTAGAAATCAGGTCAAGTTTTATAGTCTAGTTTAATTTTCTGCAATGACACAGATCAGTCCTTCAAAAATTTTCATCCCGTATTAAAAATCCTCTCTTGAAGAAATATATATCATTTTTATATATTTATTTACATAGCTATATAATTATTTTTGTATGTTTTATATATAATCATATTTATATATTTTATATATCTCATAAATACAAGTACAGTTTATAAACCAGATGTTCATATGACTCTGACTACCTTAACAGTTTTATCTTAACAGTAACCTGCAGTATTTATTGCTTTCTCCCAAAAAGTATCTTCTAAAAACCATTCTCAACTTATCTTCATTTCTCTCTCTACACATTTCTACCTCTAGGAAGACAGAATGATGTATCATCAAAAGTTATGAATGTTTTGAATTATTGTTTTATTTGCTTCCTTTTCTTAAAACAAAACAAAACAAAAAACCCTGGTTTTGTAATTTATATTCGTAGTTGGTAGTTTTAGACCTACTGATTGAGTATGCCAATGTGATTCTGCTTCTCAGCTACAGTAATTCTCCAAGCCAAAGGATGAGTTTAAAGGAAGAGGGAGTAATTGGGGTTTGCTTTCCTAGATTATAAAAATATATACAAAAGCAGAGAGGCAAAAAGGATAAAAGTATGACTTTATGTGATTAGAAGACAATTTTGTACAAGTTTGTCAAGGGCAGCAATACCTGCTCTTTGTTTGTCCTTTTTCACTCTTGTGAAAATAAGCTATTAATCATACCAATTTATTATATCTCATACTAAATTTCACATATCATACCAGAGAAATATAAACATCACTTTTGTCCTGCTCTGTTTCCACGTCTCAGTCTTACTTAGCTTTAAAAGGGGGAAAACCAAACCCAATCATTATTTCCACCTTTTCTGAACTTTATCTGAGCAAGGGTTTTAACCACACTGGGAAGTGCTTTGGCCATCATCCCACACACTCGAGAGACCCTAACACCTACACAAGGCCAGCACAGACCAGGCACCTTACCCCTCAGAACGAGGGAAGAACTCCAATTTCCCTAATATTAGAGTGGCTCTGTAGCAGTTTAGTGTTGAGCTAATCCTGAGTCCCCAAGGTTTTGCAATGGCCTAGAGGTCATACCTAGACTGAGGTTCCATACAGCAGCTCTTCACTGTCCTCTCCTGTCAAGTGGCACATCAAAATGTAATTAGAGTTATGACTGTAAAGTTTCTACTTGCTCATAGCCTCTCCACTGCAACATGCCTTATGGCAGCCTGGGTCAAGGCCACTTTCCAGATATTTTGAGCAAGTCTGCAGCTTTTCTCATTGATATTAAAGGTATAAACACATTTCCACTCTGCAGCAGTGCTTGTAAGCATTTTTTCAGGACGAAGAATCTATTTTCCAGGACAACATACAGATGAGGACCAACAAGGTATACAAGCACCAAAAAGAATGAAAGGTGTTAGCCTAGGCCCTGCAAATTCCAAGTAAAAGTGTAAAGAAATGGGCTTTTGGTAGGTAGTGGGGTGCAGGAAGAAAAAACCCAAACTGACAAATGTCAAAAAAATTAAACCGAATGTAATATGCTAGAATATAAAAGAACACATTTTTTGTAATTACACACCAAGCCACCCCTTTCCCATATTGCTCCTCTCCCTCTCTTCCTTTAAAGCAAGAAGGATAATTAAGTTTTATGATTTATTTTTAATCTTGGCAGTGATATTTTAAACTCTTCTATATATTTGATGCGATCGTAGGCATAGATAAGAATCAGTTCATTTTGAACAGAGCAATGACAAAATTATTCCCTTCAGCAAAAGACTTCAAGAGCCGTTTCTCAAAGGAAAGCCTCAGGGCTGCCCCATGCCAAAGCAAACACACAGCACTAGCTTTTCAAACTTTGGCTCACATTTGTGCTACTGTGCACTGAAAAAAGCTAGGATGTGAGGCCACCGGGATATTTTCCAGAGGGTGAGCTCATGGGCAGCTTCTTCCACAGGCAAGTATCATTTTCCAGTGATACTCACTTTTCTCCATTGTCACCAGAACTAATTTTGCAGCTGGATATTGTATGCAGACAACAGTGTTCATTAGTTTATGGTCCCATGGAAGTAACAACACATGCTAAGGAAAAGCAAAGCCAAATAATCCAGGACTACATTTATTAATGAAAATCACTTTGTGTAAAGGGGACGAATTATTTTTAAGCTGGTAAAAGAAAACCAAACCTGTGATACCAAGCTTTTAAACTTCTACTGGAGAGTTCAAACAAAGAAGTAATATTAGTAACAGCTTAAAGACAGGAAAACATTAATATGGCAAAAAAGTGAACTTAAATGTAGCAGTCAATGCCACATTTTGAGTCCTCCACCCACCAGACAACAATTTCCAAGGCTAGATTTTATTGAAAAAAATATTTATGGAGAACTGCAGTGTTCAGCAGGATGCAAACCTAAGTCTGTATACTTGTGTCTTGATTTACAGTTAAGCTTCTGCTATTATTTTTTTTATTCAATACTCAAAGCTTCTGAAAAAGTAGCACTGAGGCAGATAATAAATAAGTGTACTTTGGAGTTGATGGGTACTAACAAAGAGGTCTTCAGAAAAATACTCCCAAGCCCTCAAAAAATGAGTGGTTATTCAGCTTCACTCAGTTCTGAAGAACCTGAACTGGAGCATGTAAGCTTTAAAATGTTCATGAACAACTACAGTACACTATTTGTTCCTCATTAAGAAAGACGGACATAACATGCTATGAAAGACAAAACACTTTCAGTCAAGTAAATAACATGTACAAATTTATACTAATGAGAAAAGCTGGGCAGGTATTACTTTAAATAGTAGTAACAGAAACAAAAAGAAATCTGGGGTTTTTTGGCATTTTCCTCCAAGTTAGAAAGCCTGGGTTCAAGTTTTCTGTTCTGCCACAGATTTCTTTTACCTGAGCAGCATCATTTATTCTTAACAATTCAGAATTTGGGGGGTTTATGACAATTTGCAGGCACGAGGTGTAATCCAAAACTTGCAGCACCTAAAATTGTTTCACAGATATACACTGTTGCAAAACCAATCATAAAAAACATCTGCACAGATAAAGACTGAAAACTTGCATCATTATCAACTGTGTCTTTTTTACTTTTTATTTTTTTAAACTTTTTTTATAATGACTATAAAACTACACTGAAAAATAGTAGGGCTAACAAACAAAAAATTAGGTGGTTAAACCACCCCACTACTGCATATTTGATATATACTGTCATGCACAGTAGTCTGTTAAGGGTCTGTGCAATTCTACAAATGCAAGTAAGCTAGGAAACAGCTGATGTATGATATTTTTGTCAGTCAGACATTCCCTACTTTGCAACAAAAAACAATTAGCTGATAGAGAAGTATTTCACACAAGCCTGGGGACTTTGATTTATTATTCTTAGGTAACATTTTGATCCTGTACTATAATAAACTATCACAGTTATTTGGTAAATTGTACTATTACTGTGAACAAACACATGGTGTAAAAGGAGGTAAAAAAAACCCTTAAATGTTTTAATGAACAATTTAATTCCCTAGTTACAATCATGTACACTTCTAAAGATATTCACAGCCCCCGAATGCACATATGCTGCTGTGTAACACAGATGTCTGGGCATAAAGCATTCCTTCAGTACAGGAAACAGAGTCTGCAAGACATGCAATAACTGGCACACATAACAGAAGAGAATCTGTGGAAAGTAATTATTTTCCATTTTTGCTCCTCACAAATTGAATAATGACACTGGTTTGACAGGAGGACCAGAAGACACAAGGATGTATTTCCAATTTGTAGTCAAGTATATTTATTAAAGCATTTTCCTACATACAGTAGTGTGGTTGTATCACACTAAACAAAGCAGAGGACAGAGGGACAGTAACTTATCAATTAGCTATGTGGTAGAAAGTCCAAACTACTACAGTCAGCAGTTTGTAAAACCAAAGACACCGTTGTTAGGAGATTAGCTCATAGGCAAAAAAGCCAACTGTTTTGTGGTATTGCTGGTTTCAAGAAGACTGGATATTTTCCAAGGATTAAGGGCTGGAAAATTTTTCTACAAAACCAAATGTATATACTGGTTAACCTTGGTAGGATTTGGAATACCCTAAAAAAATCTGAAGACAAACCTTTGCTAAGGCAACACCATGTAATTTGTAATATACAGAAATGTATTCATCATAAAATGTCTGAAGAGAGACTTCACACATTTATGACATGGTCCCATGGACAGCCGTCAAGGTGATTACAGGATTGGAAAGCTTGCCATATGAAAAAAGGCTAAAGGGTTTGTTCAGCTTAGAGAAGTGAAGAGGCAGGAAGGGAACCTAACTGCTCTTCCAGTACACACAGAGCAGTCACAGGGAAGATGGAAATACTCTCTCCAGAGTGATAGCAACAGGTCAAGAAGTGATGGGGGAGCATTCTATCTGCATATAAGCAAATTTCTTCTCTGCGAATACACTTAAATATTGTTTCCCAGAGGAGGACAGCAATTTCCCTTGCTGGAAATACTCAAGATATGGCTTGACTGGACACTGGGTAACCTAATTTATGGCCCTGCTTTCCACAGAAGGTAGATCAGATAATCTCCAGGGATCTCTTCAAGCCACAACTCTACTGTTCTATGACAAGCTTGAAAAATGTGCTGGCCTATACCTGCATACCTATTATTGAAGGGGAGTTTGGAGTACAGCAGTTATATGGACTAATTTGCTGCAGCAGCAAGGCTCTGCACATACAAGCAGACAATGGACCCTAATTTTAACTGTGAATAAAGTGAGTACTTCAAGCAATCTCTTTTATCATGTGATATAAGCAAAATTTACCTTATAAAAATGTAGAGCTAGAGCTATTTTGGTTCATTCTGTCTCAGCAACATCAACTAACAAAATTAAAATTTAATGTTGATTCCATGGTCTTTCCTGAGTAATCTCACCCTATTCAATCCCAGGAATTAATCATCCCACCACAGCAATGAAGCCTAATATAGAAAAACAGATCAATAAGTGCAGCAAAACCCAAGGAACTTTCAAGCTAAAATACCAGTTTGTGAAAGAAAATGTTACCAAGAACTCAACTGGAATTACATTCAAGAAGCTGTACTGTGAATCATCTCTGACTGGTGCAGATCATTTTGTTATCCACTGAAACAGGCTCAAAAATTCTGAAGCTGTCTGGACCTTTCTACCAAAGCTTTTCCCCTAAACAAATCAGATTTTCTCCAGAATACTGTCAATTTTTTTTTTCATTTCCCCCCAAAGCCCAGCTATTTCCTAATACATTTCCCATGAATCAGGAAAAATACATTACAGAAGATTAAATGCTTTAAGAGTGATGCATTTTAACATTTTTAAACGTATGCTATCCAATGTCAGAAAGCAGAAAATACTTCAAAAAAAACTATAGGAAAAGGCAAAGGTACAATAGCTGTTTTCCAGATGTTGCTTCCTGTCAGCAGCAAGTGGTGGTTAGAGACTTCCTGAGACAGATCTTACATAAACACTTTCGGGTTTAAGTCTGGGTGGTAATTTTTCTTTACAATGTTTTTTCTCTGGATCTATCCATTTTTTCTTTTTCCTACTATTCCTACAAAACCACTTTTCCTTTTTTAACTTTTGAGCTTGAAAGATCTTGTGGCAAATGAATCTGGCAATTTAACTGCACCCTGTCTGGAAAACAATCTGTTTAATTTCTCAAAGTTTACCTTCGGCGCATTCTTATCTCTTTCTGCTTACCTTGAATTTCTGATCACTGACTCAAAGTTAATTTCTATGACCAGATGTTTTATAGTATTTTCACTCATTCTCAAAGCCAAGTCTTTCAAACCACTCCTTGCCAACTGCATTACCCTGCTGAAGACCACTGTCAGACTTCACAGCCAGAAATAACTGGATGTTAGTACCTTTCTGCTAGAAGGGTGTTTTATTCTCTAATCATAGACTTTAATACGAGCTGATTGCTGAGATTCTCAGGATGAAGGAGAAATCAACTATAACATCTTTTGCAAATCACATCATTCAGCCTAAAGCCTCTTAAAAAAAACCCAGTGAACTGCACTTCACAGCATTACAAATCCAAGGAAAAGGGATGCCCATTTGGTCCAAGCAGAATGCCCACACAAAGGCAAATCCTGTTTTTTCTCTTCAGTCCTTCCCAAGGAGCAAACACCTATTGTTATCCAAACAATTCAGTTATGCTACAAACACCTGGCACATCCAAATAAAAGCTCCCTGTCATCTCTCAAGTCGGCACAACTTCTCTTTTTTCCTGTAGACAAAACTGCAACAGGTTGAAGAAATAAGCTTTGTCATATGCTATTTGGAACAGCCCATACACAAAAGCTTACAGATTATTTAGACAGCTTTTAAGAGACAAAAAAGCACTCAGTACTTAGTCCAAAGGCTGATCTCTATAAAAATATGCTTCTTGTTCGGCAAAGAAGACACTCACAGAAACAGAGTTTGGCTAATTTTGATTTTTCGAGTATTTTATTTGTAACATAATTATCTATAAGAGAGTGCTTAATGACTAAAAAATACACCACATGAGAAGTCTCTAGGCTCCTCCACTGAGTAAAAATTTTAGGCATTTAACTGCATTTATTTAAGTGTCCTAAAATCAATGGACATAAACTATATGTTGAAGAGCTTAAAAGTGGTTGTGCATACTTTATAAATATGGGCCCAAATCAACAATTCTCATCCTCAGGAAATAGTTTTTTTCAAGAACCTTGGTGCTGTGGGGCATAACTTCAAGTTAGAAACCTGTATTTTCCTATAAAGCAAAGAATCTAAAACTGTTCATTTTAAAATGAAAACTAAATACTCCACCCAAGTAGTAATCTAGCTAGAGAATCACCTATCTAGCTCTACAAGCACTTAGGCACTGGAGAAACTGATCAGGAAACGACGACAGGAAACAACCACTCATGGCAACCCACTCCCTTTGCTCTTCCTGCTGCCACTTCCCTCCCTCGAGCAGCGCTCTCCTAGGCTGAAAAAGCACCTTGGGAAGGAAGGAGTGTGAATCATACTCACGTTGAAAGAAAGTTTAATGGGAACATTGCTAAATCGGTCAAAAATTTACAGAATTATCACTTTCTGATTCTATTAAGCCAACTTTTTCAGTATAAAATTGGAAAAGGTTTGGACTGCTTTAATCCCAAGTGTCCAGACTATGCTCCTAACTAGCGCTGAAATGGCCACTCCAGTCAGTGGTCCTCTCTATTTAGAATAGAAAGGAATAAGCTTCTGAGTTAAAATAGAAAATAATTAACATAACAATAGTAAGTTGAAGGAATCACAGGCCATACAGGGAAGGTACAAAAAACTTAGAAAGCCTAAGGCATATTGAATTGATAGTGTAATATAGTTAGACGTGAGGTTTTTTCTGACCTTCACTTTTATGATGGAAATAATCTGTCATTATAAAAACAACTACTTGTTCATGTTTTAAATTGAACAGAACTGGTTTTAATACAGTATCTTTAAACCTCTTTATTTGTCCTCTGGTTAATTCAAGTGCCCTCATATTGGTTTCCTCTAATTCTACAAAACCCAAATATCTTCAAAACTGACTGACAAATTGCAAACAAGCCCATTAGTACAATACAGCTTTCTTATGATGTCAATGATATACAGTGACTGAAACAACCATTTGGTTTCCTAAACTGTAATAAAAAAAGCCATTTTTATGTTGCAAAGTTTCACTTTTAATTTGCTAATTTCTTTGCAGGATTCCCAGCAAGTTATAAAGGCAGATTTTAAATTCATTCATTCGACAAATCTTTTTTAAACCCAGAGCTAAAAGCTAATAACCAAAAACGTTCTACACGCAGAGTTTCATAATAGCAAATTTTTAGAGGTTTTAGGAAAATTGCAGGAATTCCCATCACTCAAATGGAGAAACAGGCTTTAGATTACCAGGACAAGTATGAAGAATCATTCAAAATGCACGGAGGTTCAGCCAAATAATGAATTCGCAATCTGCATTAGAATGCTTTAAGAGCCTGCCTGAATTTGGACAATTTTATTGTCCATTATTTCTGCTTTCGAGCTGTTGCCTGACAAAGATGACCTAGGAAGTACTAAGAAAGGAGCCACTCAGCACTACACAGAGCTAGTCTGCTGGCTCCGCTGGCGCCCGCCGAGCGCCTGGGATGAACATCCATCCCCGCATCCCTGAGCACGCTGTGACGAGATCCGAAGGCAGGAAGTGCCCCCCTGCCCCCGACATTTTGGGGCCGAGTCCCGTGCAATGACCCAACCTCACTGCCCTTGATCTAACAAAGCGGACCCGCGTTCCTCGCGGTCTCCCCAATTTCCCCTTAACGCCGGCATTAGCCTTGTTTCGCGGCTGAAACTCGGCTTCCCCCGAGGCCGGTCCCGCAGCCCGGGCGGGGAGGGCTCAGCCGGGGTGGCCGAGGCACGAAGCTCCTCCCGGCAGCCCCACTGCCCGGGGGAGGAGGCAGCTCGCCCGTCCAACCAGCACCCGGCAGCTCGCCGCTGCTTTGCCTTCTCTCTCCCTTTCCCGGCCAGGATAAGCCTGCCACAAAGAGCAGGGGTTCAAATGAGGCAGCTCCGGGCTGCCTGAAGGGACGGCCGGGAGTGCCGAGCGCCCCGCGGGAACGTACCGCTTCGGACGCGGGACGCAGCCCAGAACGGTCTTGAGCAAGAAAAACGCAGAAGAGGAAAAAAGAACTGCAGAAGAGGAAAACAATCCCCAGTACGTCCCGTCTGGTCCCAGCACGGCGCACGCGGACTGCGGGTCGCCGAGGCGATGTCACCGCGGTCGGGCCGCGGCGGCAGCTGCTGACGGGAGCGGCCGAGGAGCGCAGCGAGGAAGCCGAGCAGCCGCGGTAAGGACGGGCACTGCCGGGGGCTGCCGGACGGGTGCGGCGGGTTCCGTACGCGCGGCTCAGAGCTCCCGCTGCACGGAGGGAGCCAGTGCAAGCTTATCAGAGTAGGACTGCTCCCTAAGATAAAGCAGCAAGCCTGCTTTTTGACTTCAAAAGAACAAAAAAATACCCCCGAGCCTATACAAAAACTCGTCACATATTAAAATAAAAGTTGTAAATATAGCTGAGACATGTGCCAGGCAGTGAAAGCCTTGGTATTATTTTCAAGAGTACGATTTTATTTTTTTTTAATCGTATTTTTGTGCGTAACTTTGATCTTCACACTTCCTTAAACTTGCCATCCAATAATTTTTCTAGGACATACGAGTTTCTACAAGACTATCTGTCTTAAAGATTTTGAAACCTCCATGCAGTCTTTTTTACACTCATGTCTGATTAGGGAGATACAAAACTTTCTGATACTTAAACAGTCTATAAAGTAAATATTTGAAGTATTTCGCAAAAACTTAAAAAAGAAACTAGCATTTATGAGTACATTCATGTAGGCATCAAAGTATTACGTGGTCTAACTGCTATTTTTCATGGGTAAAATGAGTCACATTTATTAAAATATGAATCTCTTTAAAGGCTGTTACGGACAATGTGCATGCACACATATGAGCACACACAGTATGAGCACTTTCTGGTAGTGATTGGATTAAGTGAAAATAAGGTGAGGCCACTCTGAAGGGAAGCAACAACAAAAGCAGTGCTTTCTTTCAGTAATTACATTCCACATCTATGACAGAACTTTAGTAAAGCACAAAGAACAATCCACAAACAACTAAAATTCTTGGTAATCAAGAAGAATATTTGTACTTCTTGTAACTAAAGTTTTTGCCAAAACTTGAAGAAAGTTACATGGCAACAATAGATACATAAACTTCTGCAGTTTCTTGCAGCAACTGATAGTATTTCAAAACAAAAGTTTTCCAAGACCTCATGAAGATACTTTCATTCTGATGTGTTGCTTAATCATCCAATCCCCTCATTAGAAAAAGTATTACCTTTTAAGAAAACTGAACTGGTGCTTGAACTAAAATTTTAGTTTTAAGTGGGAAGAAAATCTGCGAAGAGAATGTATTCTAACACGAGTGTCTTAAAGGAATTAATTGGTTAATGCCAGTGTGGCACTTTTTACACTGGAAGTAACTAGCGGTAAAACTGCAAAAGTGATTCCCCCCCTAAGTTTGGAGTTAAATTTTTCAATTCAGTTCAGTATCATGTTTTCATAACTAGCACTGCATGCTACTATGTGTCAGCCCTTTCCTATGTATTTACTTTAAAACTTAGAGCCCAGCTTTAAAGGTTTTTTCCAATACATGGAAAAATGTGGTCTACATATTACTGTGCTGTATTTTCACCGTGAATTGCTGTTTCCTTTAACAAAACAAAAAACAACAACAAAAAAAATCACTGTCTAGATTTTTCACAGCAATACTTTTCATCGAAAAGCTAAGACGTGAGCTTATTGTAAAAGAAACCCTGCAGCAGTGGACGTCCCTCCACTTAGAAAAGAACAAATTTCACATTAAGTTTTAAGATTACCTTTGAGAGGTAAAAATTGACAGGATAATTTAACATAATTCCATGGAAGAAAACGTGTAAAGGAGTAAAAACAGAGCATGAGCTCTAAGACAAGGGACAGGGAGTAGGAAAGCAAGCAGATTCAAAAAATTCATGCTTGTCTGTCTTATCACAATGGTGTTGTGAAATCCAGATCATATTACTGGCTTGGTGCCTGGAACATGCCAGCTAACTGTAAGTCCACAAACACTGGCTATCAAAGGATTCTGTAGAAGCAAAAACCTAAGATTTGTTTAAAAAAATGCAAAACCATGCCTTCTGATCTTTTCATAGCAGGATTTTACATTTTCAACACCCTTGCTTCATTTGCTTTTATAATGCAATAAAAATGTAAAACTGCACTAATATAAAAACACCTTTCATTATCAAAGACAAAAGTATTAAACAGTGAAGATGTGTTGCTAGCTATTCATGTTTCTTCTTTAGAATGCACAGCTATGAAATTATGTATGAATTCACAATAAAATACAGCAGTTTATCTTCTAGAGAATAAATGCTGTCTTAGTTAACACTATGCCTTTTGTGAACATGCCTCCTTTATATGCCTCAGTGCCTGAGGATTCTGCACAGAAGATGGCATCTCAGAGGTACAGAGGAAAAGACAGCCCATCAAAAGGACTCCTGGCCTTGTTTCATTAAATATGACCAGCACAAAAAGCAGTGATTAACAGTGGTTTAGCATAGCGGAATGAGCTCATTTGTATGTATGGTATTATTTTTTTCTTCATAGTCAAAGCGACCATTTCAGAAAATATGAGTGTTATGTAAAAGTGTGTGTGTGTTATCCTTTTTATGTATGTGTTTTTCACCTATCTGGGTATTCTAAAAGGCTTTGATGTGTGAGAGTAATTACAGTGCATTCAGTTCTGGCACGCTGGACCTACATGAACTCTTAAACAATCTAACCTCTAGACTGTAAGCCCTTCCTCAGGTCAGAGCAATTTGTAGAGATGGAAATAAATGGTGAGTGTTGGACCTTGCCTATCCACTCTTTAATTAAATGGAAGTCACCTATTACAAAAAAAACCCCAACCCACACCACAAAAATAAAACCCTACACAGAAAATGGAGTGAAATATTAAAAGAAATTAACCCCACAATCCTGAAAGTAACTTCCAAGGTATGTAATATTCTGGGAGCCTTTTTAGGGAGGCTGAGTGACAATGATTATTGTAAAAACAACAGTTGTTTTCCCTAAGATGCAGTGACTTAAATGGAGAATCCTGCTTTAGTTTAGTTTCTGAGCATTCCGCGTAAGAGTAAGTCATGTAGGAAACCTACTGCATCACCTTGTTTACAATAATTATCATAGCCCAGTAAACTATTAATGCATCCTTAGTGCCTCAGCTGCAGCATACAAGCCACTAAAAATCTCTTCTAACTTGTTGAAGTTTGCTGCTCTGTTCTTCCTACACCAGGTTCTCACTATCACTTCTACAAACGAAACAGGTAGTGTTTTTTATCTTTGCATCAAACTCAACTATACAGCAATCCAAATAGCTACTCAAGTCCCCAGAAAAGCTCTTGTTATAACATCTGAGTTTTAGCACAGATAATTGCCTTCTCTGTAAAGCAGTCTCCAAGGGTAGCAAGAGTGCCATGTATCACATGTTCGAAAGCTGCCTGTCCATGGATCCATGCATCACCACGTCACACCTATGTTTCTCTGGCTTTGTTGCAGTTTACTATACATAGAAATACAAGAGCAGCAGCCAGAAGCAATTCTATTACTTTTACCTACTGGGATCTGTTATGTTCCTTATCTGTAGAAATAAGGCATAATGATGCAATTTAAGATATAAAACTTCTATTCTAGTATGACATCCAGGCAATTATTTTTCATATTTGTCTTAGTTAAGGTGTTCCACACAGGATTCACACAGATCATTATTTTGCTTTTGTACTTTTCCAAAATGTTATAGTACAGGTAATGTCTTTAGTATCAAAACCTTTCCTCTTTAAACTGACTTGTAATGTTAAGCAACACATAATAAAGTTCAGTGCTCAGCCACCATCCAGTAGTCTTCCTGCTCTTACTTTTTGCAGGACACTGAAAAGCAAAGATATAAAAAGGACATAGTATAAACTCTTAGACACAAAATGCCAATCTCTCAATGGCTGAAAGACTCAACAATGCAAAACCACTTGAGATCGAGATGAGAGAGTGTTGACACTATGCACTCAGGCTTTAATATACACATTTCTTTCCAGAGTAATATGGCAAGTGTCTCTTTTATGAACAAATTTCATTCAACAAAAACCAGCCATAGCATTGAAAAGCTACTGGCAGCATTTTCAGATAAAATAATAATCATAGAATCATTAAGCTTAAGTCATATTTTTCATCTCATGGAGACAGATCTTAACTTGTACACAGAATCCCACAAGCAAAAGATTTCATAAAACCTGAAACAGCCTGTCTCTTTAGTAAGAATGAGATCCTCCTAGGCATGGCATCAAAACCAACAAATAATGAAAAAAGTATACAGGTTGGATTATCCAATATTATGCAGATTGTAAGTAGCTGAAACCCAAAAAGACCATTGTGCTGACATTGATACCTTTACTGCTCCCTCTTAAGGCAAGCTGATGGAAAATAGAAATTAACATTTACCAAATGGTAATTTTTTCAGGTAGAAATATTTTTACCTTTATAATTTTAGGATCACAATAGCGATTAAACAATACGTTATGCACATTCGTACAATTTAATATTGTAAAATACTAAAATCCTGTTAAAGTACATAAATTTCAAGATATTTGTAAAAATCAAAAGGCAGCACATTTTGACTAATGAAAAGCTGCATATAAACAAGACAGAATACAGGACAGAAAAATGTTTCGAAGCAAAGCCAAAATAAGATTTTATTATCATTTTCTCTCTAAAGGACAGAAAAAGCAATCAAGTGCTGAAACATCCAATATCCCTTTCAGAAAATTTATTTCCTCTTTTGTCACCAGATCGTGGAAATGTCCTTACTTGGGTAAACAATGAATGAGCAAACCACCTATTTCCAATTATATACATATATAGGCAAACATCTGGTATACAAGCCAAAATTTTAACTAAAGCACTTGTGCTGGCTAGGAGTATAAAGCTGCTACAATTATATGCCACACAACAATGCTGCCAAACATTTTCATACAAATGCAGTTATACTGGTAAAAGACAAACAGGAGAAAAAAAAAGTATTTGGCCTCAATAAAAAGTGAAATATACTGCCAAGTAGGGTAGATATACAAAAAACTGAGGTACATCTGCACTAGGGCAAGTTTGCCCCAACTCAGTTGCTATAAAAAGTGCTTTTACGAGTATGCATCTTGAACAGAATCTAGAAATAAAATAATGAAATTACTTCAACTTGATATTTAACCAAACTAATTACTTTTTAAGTATGCTTCATTCACCTGTATGCTTGTGTGTTAAAAGTTTTGTCAGTATGCATGAGGATAAGAGACAAACAATGCTGTATCTCCAGTAATTATGAAAATTTCCTTCAAACCTGCAAGTGTACTTTTAGATTGAAAAGTCTACAGCTGCCCAAGTGGAATTTTGCGCTGGGAACAAATATGGCCTTAGTGATATAGTTTCCATCCAGTCCCCTGCAGAAGAGCTACTGGCAGAGGGCAAGGGGAAAGGAGCCAGAGAAACAGGAAGAACTGCGTGATCAGCAAGCAATGGCAGCACTCAAGTACAAGGAGTATCAGCAATTACAGGGCACAGGAGAAAACTGGAAGTTAATGTCCTAGATGTCAGATATGATCTTCCTCTCACCTGGGAAGGAATTGTAATGTCCTAAGAATCTGATGTTCTGCTACTTAAAGAGGAAGGTATTAAAAAAGCCTTAAATCCTTCCTTAAAATGGTTTCTCTGGCTTCCCTCCCTACTTTGGCTATTCCAGAAAGCTTTTTTGTCCCTGAAAGATTAATCATTGAGAGTTGCTCAAATGACCATGTTGTGAACTTCATTTAAATCCAACTACAGAAAGGAAGGAATGCCATTTATTCATGTAGTCCTTTCCAATATGCAACAAATAGGCCTCATACTAAACACATTTTTTTTTAACCAAACAAGTACAAACAGTGAGAGACTTACAAAATTATCATATACAGACCACAGGAAGGAGGACAGTGGATGACAGTATGATTCTTGTTTCTGTTTGGACTGGGGCATTCTCTAACCAATGTCACTTTCCTTCCACTGATTTTTCTTATAAGAAGAACATCTTAGAAAAGGTGACATGCAGGAAAGATCATGACAGAGAAACATTTCAGGACAGTCTAATTATGCCGATGTCATTCACTGGTGGCCCGCCATCTGCAACCACTAGAGGTTCAAGGTCTTCCTAGAGAGGGGTCAGTCACATGGTCAGGCAGTGGGACTAGATGATCATTAAGATGATATGTTATAATGAGGCTGATGAACTCTGGCCCATTACTTTCTTACACAGTTCTTAAAAAAATCAGGAGAAAAATCTGTTACATATTGCTCTTTCTTCAGCTCAGAAAAGTATGGCCACCCCAAAGCCATACTCAAAGCAGAGAGATGCTGATATGAGATGCTGTAACCGACAGAAGTGAACTCGGAGGAAAAAAGAGCTTATTTTCAGTAGTCACAATAAGTACAGGTTTAGAGGGGGCAGGGGGGAAATGATATTAGAATTCCAACAGCAAAATAAAACTATTTTACACCTATATGCAAGAAACATTTGCAAAACCAGTCATCTGTGCAGGAACACAAGGCCTGGAAAACTGCCAGGTTTTCCAAGTGTGACCTGCTGTGCAAATGCTGATTATGCAAGTTAAAGCTGTCTGGGGTGAATTTATGTTCCCTATTTTCCAAGACTCCAAATAGCATTGCTTTACTTGCAGAAACCACGTCAAACTCCAGATTTTCATCTGACATGTTTTCAAGATTTTTTAAAAGCTCTGTACAGCACAACTCCTTTCTACTTGCAAAATTAAAATGAGTTTATTCCAAATAAGAAACTGAGGCAAAAGCATATAACCAAAATTTTTAAGAAGGATTAGGTTCTAGTCACTTTGTTTGAATTTTTGCAGAAACATCTAATGTTTATTTCACAAAAACAGAAAAAACAAATGACAACCATATCTTTTCTCAGTATGAATAATAAAGGATGCATATCCAGTATTAGCTTGACACTAAAAAAAAAAACCTCTTAAAAGTCTGCAGCTGCCTAGAATCATAAAACAGTTTAGATTGGATGAGACCTTATCTTCATCTTACAGAGCAAGTCTAGTTTCAGCATTAGATCAGACTGCTCACAGCCTTACCTAAATCAAAACTTCATATATTTCTAGGAATGGAGATTCTACCACCTATTTGGGTGACTGCTTCAGTCCTCAGTCACCCTCACAATGAAGTTCAAATAAAACCCATTTTTTTCCTGAGGTAATTTGTATCTGCCATATACTTTCACTGTGCACTTCCAAAAGGAATTTATCTTCTTTACAAACATCCATTAAGTAGCTGAACATGTGTCTTTCTTTACCTTCTCACCTGGAGGCTACACAAACCTCTCTCTTTCTGGTACTCTTCATTCATCATGTCTGCCAGCCTCCAGCTTGCCATACTGGGTGTACTCAGCTGGACTCATTCCAGTTTCTCACAGCTGTTACTATCACCATTTCATGCAATTTTAAAAAATAATGTACCAAAGATGAGCAAACAGTAAGGTGATAGATACTTAAATACTCAATGATTATTCCATGAGAAATATTTTGGAAGCAAAGAAATAACACTTCGGCAACACTACCTTGGTTAAAAAGTATCTGACTTTATACACTGAAAAAACTCCAATACTGCATTTTTCATTCGTTTTATTTATGAAAACTAGGTTGCATATACACATGAGCATTAAAAATCAACAATGAAAAGGTTTTAGAAATACATGACATCAAAGTGCCCATCAAGTAGCTGATAAGAGAGTGGTTTGTGAAAGGGTATTGCAAGCAGCAGTGACAATGCTAAGCCCATATTTCCAAGTCTACTGTTGCCCACAAAGTGCTGGTATTGATTTATTTTTTGAGAGATTGTGAGGGCCTCAGCTGTCTACCTTTAATATGAATCTGCATGGAGAACTAAGTTAGGGCAATTTCACCAAAGGGCAACTGTTGCAGTATGCCAGTAGACATTACCAGCTGATTTAAATCATCATGCATTGCCACTGTTCACCATGCACATATGCAGCTATTTTTCCCCTTTCAAGAAGGGACTCTGAAGTGAGATGACTAGGCTGAATTTAGAGACAGTGTCTCCAGTGAGAGTCACAGTAAATGTTTCAGTTGTAAATTCTACTAGTCTAGAAAAATAACAGATTTTACTGCCTATTATATCTGAGTAGTAGAGTTTTTAACTTACAGTTATTAAGGACCAATGTAAAATAAGTTTTTCCTTTTTTTTAAGCAATGAAGATTCAATACTGCTGAATAAAGTAAAATTGTTACATGTCACCTAAGCTGTATGTCTTGCAATGTATATGCAGTTCTAAAATTCCACAAATTAACAGTTTGATATTTTTAGAACTTTTAGCAGTATTAATACTTATATTAACTTACATTATGTTTACATTTAAAGGTTGTATTTATAACTAAAAAATGGAAAGTGAAATTAATATTTAAATGAAAATGCCAATCTTGGAAACTTTTGCGGTATTTGCCTGGAAGAAAGGAATCTTAAAATCCTTGTATTTATTACTTACTTTCTTATGGTTCTTGGCAGGCTTTAGATGAACTAGCAACTAGTAACTACAGTTCTGACCACAGAAAGATACAACTACTCCTCATGATGTCCCCTTTAATCAACACAAGTTGATGCTGGACCTCATTTGTACAAATAGTTACTATGTACTGTTATGTAAGTTTTAGAAGAGATGATAATTTGTAAATTCACACTTATTTCCTACTCATTACTGTTAAATTTATTTTAAAACAGATTTTACTAAATTCTTTGCAGAAGAATATTTGACCAGAACTAGAGGATCATGATGACAACAAGATTCATCTGTTTAATACTAGTAGCTGTTGTGGGAGTTACTACAAGTGAAACACAGGAATTTGAAGGCAATGACAAGGAAAAAGCTCAAGAATTCATTTATATGAATAGATATAAGCGTTCCAGTGACACACAGGACAAATGCACTTACACCTTTATTGTACCTCAGCAGAGAGTGACAGGTGCCATTTGCGTTAATTCTAAGGAGCCTGAAGTTCTGCTTGAAAACAGGGTAAATAAACAAGAATTACAGTTACTTAACAATGAACTTCTTAAACAAAAGAGACAAATAGAAACTCTCCAGCAACTGGTAGAGGTGGATGGTGGAATTGTTAATGAAGTTAAACTGTTAAGAAAAGAGAGCAGAAATATGAATTCTCGTGTCACACAACTCTACATGCAGCTATTACATGAAATTATCCGAAAACGTGATAATGCCCTAGAACTTTCTCAACTTGAAAATAAGATTTTGAACCAAACTGCAGACATGTTGCAGCTTGCAAACAAATACAAAGACTTAGAGCACAAGTATCAACATTTGATGTCAATCGCCAATAATCAGACAATGATAATTGCCCAGCTGGAAGAACATTGTCAAAGAATGCCATCCATAAAGCCACTGCCACAAACTCCACAACCACCAATTAAAGTGTACCAGCCTCCTACTTACAATCGCATTAATAACCAGATATCTACTAATGAGATCCAAAGTGATCAGAACTTAAAGGTTCTGCCACCTACCTTACCAACCATGCCTGCAGTTACTAGTATTCCAACTTCAACTGATAAACCATCTGGTAAGTAATATTATTGATACATTTACGTTATTTTATGCTAATATGCAGTGGACAACATTTTTATTGTAATATCAAAAATGCAGTCAGAATTTATTTAGCTAGTGAATTTTACATTCATGCTGTAGTAGAAACACAGAAAGAAAGCAAAAAAAAACCCCTGTGAATCTCTAAGACACTCTAACCCCACATATTTTTCTCATGTTACTTTGCTAAGACAAACCCATCATTTATATTACATGTATAAGATAAAGGACTTTCAGAAAAATCTTACAATTCAAGTAATCTAAGTCTTATTTACCTTTGCTCAAGACTGAATGCTACAATTCATGACATCTGAAGGAGTTTGACATTGTGTAAACATATGAAATTATTACAAGTTTTTTGATCTAGCATCTGATAATGTGCTTGTGTAATTAAAAAAGGAGTAAGTATCTGCTCTGTACTTTATATGGGACACTTATGCTGTAGACAGGAGAAAAAGGAAGTAAGTGGTGGAATAGTAACAGGATATTATACAGCCCTTATTAAGAGTCTTAGGAGTTCTGCCACAAGCATGATTTGATGATGTGAAATCACATTAGAGATCAACTGATAACAAAATAACAGGCAATGTGATAACAAAATAACAGGCAAAGAACTCAGTTTCACCTATGGTCCCACATTCGAAAAAAAAACCCCAAACACACACCAGTTCAGGTATGTGTTCAGTGCTCTTCCCTGTGTGGACAACACATACCTTCTTCAGAAAAAAGATAGAGTCACAGATCTCTGAACTCAGAGCTAACTGAAATAGAGTAATGCAGGGGAACTGCACTCAATATATTTCACGGCTATTTGCAAAACATTCCAAAGGACATCAACAAACTTTTAGGACTACCCAATAATGCAACTGCCACATGTTCAAAACCAATCAACCCCTGTATTGTTTCTCCATGGAAATACTCACAATGAAAGAAACTGGAGCAAGTAAGCACTGAGTCTCTTGAGTCTGTAAGTCTCTAAAACATTTTGCTACAAAGCAGTATTTTCACAGAATTGCCAAAGATAGTGCAGCAAAGCCTGCACCTGATCACAGCCAACCTGTGCAATGAAAACAGGAGTGAAATACAAGAAAAATAGTAAATATCTTCTATTAATCTGTTGAAAGTCTCCCTTTCTCAAAAAGTAGTAGACCAGTATTCTCTCTATCACAGACTTATTACAGTCTTACTAGTCTCAGCAGCTTCACTATTAACTTTGTTCACACTGTTTTCTGGTTGTGGTTTTTTTGTTGGTTTTTTTTGGTAGATGCCTCATTCCTGAAAGTGTCAAAGACCAGGCTGGATGGGGCTTGGAGCAACCTGGTCTAGTGGAAGATGTCCATGCCTGTGGAAAGGAGGTGGAATGAAACAAACTTTAAGATCCCTTCCAACCCAAGCCTTTCTGTGATTCTACAACTCCCTAAAGACAATTTTATCAAAACTACCTACCTTAAAAGTCAGAGTGCTCTCACTTTTTCATGGGAAAATACCCTAGTTAAAATTTTAAAAAGGTTACTGCCTGACAAAAAAGCACTTGTCACGAAAAAGTAGTAGCAAATTCTACTTTGACGTGCTTCTAATAGTTCATCTTAAATCACTTTCAGAAAAAAGATTCATGTGGAGTAGAGCACTGTTGCCATGTGCCATAAAAGAAACTGCAAGATTAAACAGTGTAAATACTACATTGGGTACTGCTATATATTTTTTTACAAACACAAGGTCAAAGCCGTTTGACTATTTTAGAAGTTCTTCAATAATTACTTATTTTTTATTTTTAGTCAGTGCCACTACACATTGTAATAAAATAATGAGCACTAATAATTTAAATTGCTCTGGTTTGACATTTTTTCACCACCTCTCATAATGAGCCATGCAATGGTGTGACAAGAGCATGGCATCTATATCTTAACTGACAGAAATCTAAAGTTAGCCCCAAAAGAAATGGAGAAGGGGCTTATAAGCACAGCTCCAGGTACAGTCTCTGTGACTGAGGCAACAAGAACACAGCATCCACAGAACAAAGACTTGGATTGCCTCTTTGTACACTGACTTGCTGATTAAAATAGGTAAAAATACCAAATCTCCAAAACACTGAGATTATTTCTATAAAACTAATTTATTTCTAACGCATTTCCTGAGTACCATTAGTAGTGTTGTACAATAAATATGAAAAACCATAGGACTGAAATAATTTAAAACAGAAATTACTCTTGATAGCAGTATATGCTTCAGTAAGGCTCCTAGTCAGAAGATCTGACAAACCTTACTCCTTCAGTGGGCAGGGAGAATCAATCCAGGGGCTCTAATCTCTAATCCTGATGATTCTTGTTGACTTCACTCTTCTGCTGAGGAATCAAGGCAGGTGATATTTCTGAATATCTCAGATTCATTAAAACAGAATCTATTACACCACTGGAGAAAATTTATTGAAAAAACCAGGAATATAAGATACTTTCAAAAAGCATAAGCTCTTTATAGACTCTTGAACTGAAGGAAAAAATGCATTCTCCTTCTGAAAACAAGACTATGTTAACTGCAATTTCTGTGAATTCAAAGTATATTGAGTCCTGTCATTTATATAAAGTTTCTCTCACAAGCACCCTATGTTAAAAAGAAAAAAAAATCTTAATTTCTATGTTGTCCTGTAATTTATTAAGGTGGCAGCAGTAAGACCTACAGCCTGAATTTATGTTGTTGCTTCCACAGCTAATGCCTGTGCCAGTGACATTTTTGGGGATCAAAAAAGCTGAATTTCTCAAAGACAGAATCAAGGTCAAACTTACTGTTTTGTTTTCTAAAGGAAATTCTTACTTATCTATGCAGTCATTCCTATTTAGTTTCTTTGAATATATAAGTGATGGTAAAAGTACCAGTGCAGCTGCCTTAAAAATTTTTTTTTCCAAAATCTACCTTTACCAGTAAGTCATTATGAAATGTTCCAGAAATAATGTTACAATAAATGGATCTGTTTGAAAACACTTGGTGGATACTCATCCTTTAATAAGAGGAAAAACAAATATGCTATTCAGTGAAACCAAACTAGTACAAAAAGCTACCAACTCAAATACTGCCCTGCTTTAAAGAAATGCTCAGTGACAGCTTGATGCAGAGCCTTTCTGTTTTGACACAGGGCCCTGGAGAGACTGTCTACAAGCATTAGAAGATGGCCATGACACAAGCTCCATCTATCTTGTAAAACCAGAAAACACAAACCAGCTTATGCAGGTCTGGTGTGACCAACGGCATGACCCCGGTGGCTGGACTGTCATTCAGAGACGGCTGGACGGCTCTGTCAACTTTTTCAGGAACTGGGAAACATACAAGGTTAGGACAAGAGAGCCAATTAATGTTTTCCACCCTCTGGAACTTAATAATAAAGTTAAATTAAAAGGGTGGTTTTAGAGTCTGGCCAAGAGCCTACTTGAAAAAGAACTTGTGTGCTTACCCTTCCAGAAAAGGAAGTCTCTATAAAATAAGTTACTGCAATTTCCTACTTAAGAATACACTCAAATTTACCACTAAAATAGATGCAGGATATTAACATGCTTCTCTTGCTTCCTTTACAGCAAGGATTTGGTAATATAGATGGAGAATATTGGCTTGGATTAGAAAACATTTATTGGTTAACAAATCAAGGCAACTACAAACTGCTCATAACAATGGAAGACTGGTCAGGTCGAAAAGTATTTGCTGAGTATGCCAGCTTCAGACTGGAGCCAGAGAGTGAGTACTACAAGCTGAGACTGGGACGCTACAACGGCAACGCGGGAGATTCTTTCACTTGGCACAATGGCAAACAGTTCACCACGCTAGACCGGGACCACGACGTATATACAGGTAGGAGCTCCCTCTCAGCTGCCTTGCCATTTTTGCGTTTACATCCCTTTCCCCCCCCCCACCCCATATCTCTTTTGAAAAAAAAAATACTTATGGTCATACATACCAAAAAAAAAAATTGGACTTACAAAGGGATTTGTCAATTAGTACCTTATGAAATACAAACTAATGTGTCAACCCTTATATATACTAACACCAAAATTAAAGTTTTTACACTAGACAAGGGTCTGTAAAATACACTATGAATGGTTATTTGACACAGTAACACCCCCTGATTTTCAGGCAAGAGAAAGTAACAAAAAGGATTCTATCTGTAGAACCTAACTACTTAGCTGGTTCCTGAAGAAGGCTAAGTTCACTTTGTACCACAGGATATCTACATGTTAAACATACAGTTACTAAAAAAAAGCCCAACCATCCAGTGAAGTTTGGTACTTTGCTTGCTTGCTTTAAGATTTTTCATTTACTTAGCCTGAACTGGAGCTTTCTTTTGCAGGTAACTGTGCTCATTACCAGAAGGGAGGATGGTGGTACAATGCATGTGCTCACTCAAATCTCAATGGAGTCTGGTATCGTGGAGGACACTACCGCAGTCGATATCAGGATGGTGTTTACTGGGCTGAATTCCGGGGAGGATCATATTCACTAAAGAAAGTTGTTATGATGATAAGACCTAACCCTAACACATTTCACTGAAATAACTCCTCTTGGTTTGCTTTGTTGTTCTAAAAATCACATAAAGCTATGATTTTATTACCTGAAATTATCTTTTCAGAAATGAGGAATGTAAGATACTGTACATTTATTGATAAGGTATGAGGGCTTGTATATTATATTTTCAAGAATCATCCCTAGAAAAAGAGCTGAAGAAAAGGAACTGTAATAACATTCAGAACACCTCTTGGTCCTATTAGAACTTGCAGTTTAGATGAAAACTGTAGATAAACTTCCTGGTTTTTATTCCCTGTAAATTAACTTTGGATGATAAAAATATTGCCACCACATTTAAGTATTTTTGTATGTTATGTATAAATATTCTCAAATACAGGAAATACTACAAACTGTACAGTAAGAGTTTTATTATTATTATTGTTGTTATTATAAGCAATTATTTGACACAGGAATCATATCCTTTGAACTATGTAGCTGGTATATGTACATTAGTGTGATGATTATGTAATCTTTGTTAACTACCATGAATAAAGTTAGAACTATATAATTCTGTTTTGAGAGCAGATACTCAAACCATTATTGTCCTGATAAATCTGGCCTTTTCCCTTCACTGTGTGCATTTAAATAATCTGCTCCTATAAAAGTTTGCCATTAATTCAAATATTTTAGATTAAAACATTAATTATTTCTTCCCAAAATGAAGTAGCTACTTGCATATGGAAGTTAATCCAGATTTATAATAGGTATTCTGTGCTCTATAGCCAACATGTTATACTATACAACTGTTATGGTATTTTGTACCCCACTTCAGTGATTACCTGCTGTGTAACCTCTATATTCAGAAATGGCTGGATATAAATTAAAGGGTCTATCCAACTTTGCAGGCAAATGATGGATACCAATTTATAAGCTATTTAATAACTTCAGCCTTTAGATAAAAAAATATATAGAGAACTTATCCATAGCAAAAAAGTTATTTTAAACATATTTTACAATTATTACTGTCAAACTATTAAACAGATTTACTCATATTTAGAGGTCAGTCACACTTATGAAATACAGACTGGAGTAATTCTAATATTCTTCTGAGATAGGTTTCTATAACAGATTGTCAACACACCCATTACAAACAAACTACTAC
Source organism: Camarhynchus parvulus (assembly GCF_901933205.1). Classification (NCBI taxonomy): domain Eukaryota; kingdom Metazoa; phylum Chordata; class Aves; order Passeriformes; family Thraupidae; genus Camarhynchus; species Camarhynchus parvulus. Next base: position 114,506 of record NC_044587.1, read on the forward strand.
AAAAATACAAGTTAAAGAATGCATAAAAGAGGCAGAGTGAAAGCCTCTAGAAGTTCAACATATCTTTTGGTCAGCTTGTATGACACTGAGTGTTTGTGTGTGTTTGCATACTTTTCCCTTATTACTTCATCACATCTTTACCACAGTATGATGTGTGATGTAGCATGTGCTGTATATAACTGAAAGTAGGGTTTTTAATATATTAGATTACCCCTATAATATTGTAACCCTTAATAAAGTACCAAATGTTATTTTGACATGTTGAGATTTCATCTTGTTGTAGTTCAGATTACTACACAATAGTCTGCCTCTGATTCAAACAAACTCTGAAATGCAACCACTGTTGATGTGTGTGAAGTGTTGAAATATTGCAACATAAAAAAGCAAAACATATTTCAGCTGAAAAAAAATACAGGATTTCCACAAAGCCCAAGGAGAAGCAACTTTTTGAGGGTTATATGAAACACCCACATTTTCCAAACAGTATTCAAGCTTTATCTTCCATGGGGTTATCTACTCAATTCTGGAAAAGATTTGTATTTTAGATTAGAAATATTAAATGCACCTACTGGCCCTAAAGCCTGGCTGCAGTACTCTTACAATTAGTAGCAGTGAGGCTACTTCATGCTTGGCTTGAGGAAAGAACACAGAGAAGTTCAGGTATCCACTGTGCAGATCTCAAGACGAGGCATTCCCTAGAAAAGCTATTACAGTTGCTCTTCTGTAGCTGGAGATATGGCTGGAAATACATCTTCATAGTATACACTCAAAATAGGCTTTAAACCCATGTTCAAGCTGACAGTCTTTTGTTAAAATAATAATATTTCTTAACCTTTTACCTAAAAGGTGAGTCATTCACCTAGAGATTCATCCATGTAATTAAAAAAGATAATGCACAGAAGTAGGTTCATGATTATCTGGAGATACCACATGTGAGAACAGAACTTATTAATTTTTTACATAAAATTTGCATATTTGCATAAAATAATTTTAAACATAGAGCCTGGCACATCAAAAGTAATTAAACATTAGGGATTTGGAACTTATACTGTGAAGTTATTGGCAAGTACATTGGCAGAACCACAGATTTCACTGTGCTTATTTAAAAAAAAAAAACCACACAACAGAACTCAGTTTGCACTAGGTCCACCTACTGTAGTAGATGACATTACTACAAACTGTGAAAGGCCTTAGTTTTTCCCATTTCCCTAATTATTTCCAAAGGTTTCAATTACATTACTTCATTGCCCCCCAAATGTACATCTTCGGCAACCCTGCAGTCTAAGAACCCCATACCATACACCTTCCTATCAATAGCAAAAGCACATTAGGTGACTTTATGCAAGAGAGAATTGCAGCCCTATGGAGAAGATCACTAGCAACTGCAATTCTCCTGTAAACCTCCATTTCAAGCAGTGCCATAGGAAACTGACATTGCTCTTCTGAATTTTTGAAATATCTCTACCTTTTTCAGAAGTGTAAAGAAGATGTTGTCAAACTAATACATTATCTATGTATCAGGAAGGAAACAATGGGGCTCCACCTATAGCATTTAGACAAAAGGCTGTCACAAGATTGATGTAATCTGAGAAGACAACTAGTTATTCTTTTATATACACATTTCCAAAGAATTCTTTCCTGAAACTGTTCGATTATCATTCGAAGTTTTCACAATTACCCCCACTGTTATATTCCAAGTGGAAAAGAAGCAAACAGTGCAACAAATCTATAGATTATAAGATCATACCAAACTTTGTTTGTTCTGTGACATACAGAGACAATCTAAAAGATCACCAGCAGTGAAGACAAGAAAACACTGTAACTAGCAATTACAACCATGAATTTTCAAAACAATGTGAGTGCTATTTTTTCTTAAATCACACTGTGGCTAAACACTTCCAACAGTCCACATCACAGCCTTGCCAATCTCATGATTTGTTTTTCTCTTTCTTTTTCTCTCCCTTTTAAAAATTGAAAGACCTGTCTGAAAACAAAACAACTGTTGGATGTTTAACAGGTACTTTTAAACATAGTAAATACTAGTCTCTCATATTATAGTCTGAGGTTGGAAACATAACAGTAGCTGTCTCCTGTATTCATCTGGTTACACAAAATGTCCAACTGCACCTCTCAGAATGCAGGGAAAGCCTTACTTTACAAGAAGAGCAATACTGCCTAGTCTTTGCCATCAGCAGGGAGAGGGTCTCATGTATGAAACAAGATACAACATATACAGGAGAATTCAAAGTCTCAAGGAGACTGGCTAAAGACCAGCAGGAATTTCAGATTCAAGTTGGATTAGGAAGGAAACATGCAGATTTTTTCCTTTCATTACCCAAGTCTTTTATTAGGCTTGTAACACACACGTTCATTTCAGAAATATTTTAAATCTTGTATAAAAGTGGCTTGGAGTGATTTTGTAATAACTGAGTAGTATTAAAACATTTCTTACACAAGGCTGTGAGCTAATTCTATAAACCAGAGTAACTGGAAAACTTCAGTGGCAATCCTAATTTCCCAGTACGTCCTCCTGCTCATATCAAACAATCTCAGGCTTCCACAGATGAAATAAGAACCTTTCTCTCACAACCAAGTAAACTTCTTGCAGTGAGACAAGAGGCTCTACAGCACAAAACAGGATCCCCAAGAACTCTGCAAATCCTCACACCTGGTCATTCTCAATTCAGTTCTTTTATATTCGGTAGTTACTCCTAAAATCATCTATTGGTCTACTTGTTTATTTACACAAAATAAAGAAGCTGTTCTGTAAGTAATGCTGTCTTTCCTTGAGAAGACATATATTCACTGAAACGAGTCTCAATTGAATATTATCTTTTGATAAGCTGAATATTCATTCAAATCTGAAATTATTTACAAAGCAGTTTCAGTAACTGATACCAAGCTTTCAATATAGTTTTAAAAGTACGGCCATCAGGAGCAGTGGTCAAATTTATTAAATGTGAAATATTTTAGATAAGCAGTGCTGATTGTTTCCCACAGCAAGCTGTACTAGGACTCATGCTATTTGACCTATTCATAAGTGATGTGAAAATGGGAATTAACAGAAACAAAAATCTGCTAATGATATTCATTAACTGAGAGAAGCAAAGAGACGGGCAGACTGATAGAAATTATGGAAGGACTTATGAGACAAACTGCTTGGACAGTAAAACAGAAGATGAAAATCTACAGTGTTACATACAAGGGGAAAACAAAGAATCCTGACTTTCCATACAAAACAAGAAGAGCAAACCAGTGCCAATAAAGGCATAATCTTAGCATTACAAACAGTTCATGCTTGCTACTCTGTGATTGCTACTAAACTTTGAGGTAGCTAAATGTCAGAAATTATTAAGTAGAGCACAAAAAGCTTCCTGAATTAACTGTATAAAAAATAACCTGCATTTCTATATTAAATTTTGCAGGCAGTACACTTCCTGTGCACCCTCTTCCCCTAAAAAAAGGATACAGGACTGAAATGCTGCCCAGGCAAGTTGTCAAGAATGCCAAGGGGCATCTGTACAAGACATGATCAAGTAATCCAAGGACTCTTCCTTTTGGAAGAGAGGTAATTGAAGATTTACTGTGAAGGCAACAGATAATGACTGAAGTCCATAATGTCAGGAGTAGTCTCAAGCTGTGTAAGGAACAAGGTAGGGTTTATCTAGTGAAGGTAAAAATTACCATGTTCAATTCAAGCAAAAGAATGTGGTGCTGGACAGAGTTGAAGAAATCCTGCCAGCTGGGTGTTGTGCATGCAAGTTTATGTGTGCTTAAAGCAAGAGTGCAAATGTTCACAGAAGATAAATCTACTGAGGCATTAGGGGTTAGCAATACAGATAGCAATTCTGGCACAGGAAGGCTAAGCAGAATTTTTGATCTCTTGTTACCCAGGGTCACCAATTTAAAAACATTTATTCTTTTTAGCTGCAGTTTAGCATCTGACTAAATTACTAATGAAGCCAGAAAATAGCTCTACTACTTTCATTAACAATAACCTTTGTGCAGAAATATTTCTAGGTGAAATACCGACCAAAAAAACAATTCATCAAATGGCTACTCTGGGCATGTCACAGAAGAAAAGGAGACAATATCAAGGCTGGACAGCATTTTAATTGCAGGTCTCCCTGCAATACATTTTCACACTGAATTACATGTATATTTATTCAGCACCTGAGAAAAAAACTCCTTCCAAAAGTATGTAAACATATGTATAGCCCAAAAATTTCAACCTGACCTAATTTTTCCAAATACGAAATATATTGAACCATTCTTCTACATACAGGGTTCTTCAGGTGCACAACATGGTACATTAGCACTCGTCTGTCAATAAGCTACAGATAAATAAGGTAATTGGTCACACTCACCTAAATATGGAATTGTAGGAACCATTTTTAAGCTTCTGATGTACTCTCGTGTCCTTTTATAATTATCTTCCTTAGACAGTAAATAGTCTAACTTCTCAAAGGTGGTCTTGTCTTTCCGATTCAAAAGCTACAGAGAAAATGGAGATCATAAAATTTTCAAAGACAAATCCACACAAAACTAACAGTCAGCAACTTGTTGAATTGCCAGAGTAAAGGAGAACATAGTCTAGTTAAGATTAAATTCATCATCATCATCCAAAGCAGCACAATGTTTGAAAACATGCTACCTGTTTTAAAAAAAGGCCATTTAGTGTAGGTCTTAAGCTATGAAAAAACATGACCACTATTTCTGACTAATTTGTCAGTGATTCTCATATCACTAAGTAAGTTTCGAATAACCTCAGCAATATTACATTTTTAGAGAGAAAGTATGTTATAATACAGTCATGAACATTCTCATAACTTAGCAGAGATGCTAAAAATCCTCTAGACTTAAGAGTACAAAGAGCAATGGAAAATCCTCTAAACAAATGCAAACTGTGCCATTTCAACAGTACCTTATTAAAAGTATGACAAAACTTTTCAGAAAAAAGTATATGGAAAGTAAATTATTGTGCTATTAAATCCATGTTTTCTATTTATTAGACTTATTACAGAAATCTAGAAAAAACATTTAGGAATGCAAAAATCCTAGTCAAAGGGGCCTGAAAAGTAAACATAAAATACACAACTGTAGCTATCAGAACACATTTTCTGTTTCAGCTGTTTTAAGAAACCCCAGCAATATTTTTAAGATGGTCTTAAAAGCCAGTTGAGTTGGGAGTGAGTGGAGAATTACGGCACTGTACACTGGCTTCTTGCATGTGTCCTTTCTGACAACAGACAGCTGCTCCATAGCACATTCTTTCATATACCTTTTCCTCTGGAAAATTCCAGTTCTTGTACTGCCTAGCTTTTAAGTCTAGTTAATAAAAAAACATAGAAAGGATAAAAATGAATATATCAAAATAATTTTGTTGTTTTCTTTTTAGCAGCACTGAGAATTGCTTGAGGTCCTGCCACTGTAATGTATTGTATTTTGGAACTACTGTGCCTACAAAGAGCCTGGCACCTCTTTAGGTCTAAGTCAAATCAGTCACATACTTCATTTGACACATGAGCAATTCTCCCTATTTATTTCCAGCTTCATCGAGCTGCTCAAAACATCAGGCATTTGCTTTTTTATTAGATTATAACCTCATTCTGAGCAATTAAATCATAGAATAGTTACAAGCATTTTAAAAGCTTGATAAACCTATCCAAGACTTAAGGTCTGAACTATAAGACTTATAAGGTCTGAACAGTCAATGTGATTCATGGTGTGTGGAATGGATGAGAATTACCCAAAGCTTTGTATAGTTAAACATTACATGGAGTAGAAATAACCTATAGTTGTGTATTCCTCTTTAAAGAAATATTTAAATTTACTCTAAGTTTGGCAAAGAAATTCTACCTTCCAGAGATGGAGTTTCTGAAAATAGAATTATCAATGCTTTTAATTTCTAACATAAATAAAAACTGAAATTCATCACACAATAATCACAACATTAATGCTTGTATATTTGTAACATGCCTTTTTCCTTCCTTTTAGGTAATGTATTAAATCATATGCTATGTTTTGGATAAGGGGACACTGAAACACGCTGTGTACAAGAGTGTTCTAAGATTACTTATCAACAGAAGTTTTCTTGAGCATACAACCAGTGGCTTCTAGAACACACAGGGAAACAGGAAATTTACAGGAAAATAGATGCAGCCAAAACTCTATTTTTCACAAAACATGTAACAGACCACTGCTTCTGCTACAGTACCACAAAAACAAGAACATAAAAGCGTATTCCTCTAGAGTTTACAATATGACAAATCCCAAAGAACCTCAGAATTCATACAAGACAGAAGGGACAAGGGTCAAGGCAACACTTACAGCCCAAGTTTTGGTCAGCCTGAAGATAGGTGCGCTCTGCAGTGCGGACACCACAGACATAAGAGAATGAAGATTGTTCAGTTCTAGAAGCTTCTGAAAAAAGGGAATAAGAGCTTTTAGCACATTGGAAAGGGAAGCAGGATTAATTAATATAAAAGTTGCCTTAATAAACCATTATTTTTTCATTAATAAAATACAAAGTTTTCATCTATGACTGCAGACAAAATATTATCCCAATGCTCTCATGTGCAAGATTCTTAAGACCACTTTAAGAGCTGCTAATTTTACAAGTATACCCATCAATATAATAGGCATTTCAGTTTCGAGAATACAAACAGTACTTGATTTCAGTTTGTTATTTTCTAAGGCTATTCCTTCAGGAACAGAAAATAGGAAGAAGGTATTTGATGCATTGTTCTTGAAAAAAGTAATGTAATTTTAGAAATCAAATATTTAATCAAGCAAAAACATTACACGAAGATGCTGACAACCCGCTCAGAATTAACACAACTTTTACCTTTGTAATCTGTTGTATAGGAAAAATTTACCTCACTTCAATGTATTTTGAATTTATTCTGCGTGTTGACAATTATTCAAAACACACTGATCTCAGGCAAGCAATACTTTGGAATAAAACTGTCAAGATGATAATGCTTGCTACAACCAGCATAAAAATGTAAAATAGAAAAATGAGAACTGTGTCACGTAGTTTCTTTGTAAAGCTTAATAAGAGGCTGGATTCATCCTTGACTGATCCATTTACTCACTGCTCAGAAGCATTTAAGGAAGATCTGGACTTTATGGAGGGAAAAGCAGGAAAAGCAAAAAAGCAAGAGAAGGAAAGAGGGCAGTGTACCCCCTCATGCAGGCTAAAAATACCCCAAACACCACAACTCTTATTTCTAAGAACAACCGAGGACCTCCAAGTCAAACATTCTTCTATTACTTGGACTATTTTTTTGTTCCAGTAACTTACTCAGATAAATTTTCCTCTAAAAGTACAAAACTGCTAAGTAAATTGATTGGAAATATCCACAATAGAAAAATTGTTTTGTACTACATGGAAAATATTAATTACCTACACACATATGCAATTTCACACATACAAAATTCGCACTTGGGACTTTGATCCAAGTGCTGTGTCACTCAGTGTCACATAAAACAGAATAACTGCAGGTCGTGAAAGTGATAAATATTGTAAAATTTGTTTGTTTTAAAGTTAAGTGTAAAATGCAGTGCTCAAACTCAATAAAATAACGGAACTTTAAACAGCAGTGCTTTATACCAGCAACTACATATTGCAAGCAGGAATACAAGTCTCACAATAGCTATTTTAGAAGCAAGGAATTTCTTTTCATAAAAGTTAAGTTTTAAAATGGTGGGAGACAAAAACCAGAAACATTTACAACTACATTTGATGTTGTCAACACACAATTAGCCATCAACAACTCAAACCACTTTTAAACTTGGTAGGTAGAGGTACAACATGAGTCACACCGAACTGGGTAGGTTCATCTAACCAAGTAGAAATGAACAGTTCTCGTTCCTTTCCTTTATCTTAATCATGTAGTACAACATAACAGATGTGCTAAAACAGAATTGTTACCCTCTGCAATCCAACAAGGGCTCACAGGAATAGTGCAGAAACAAACACGAAGGAATTAAGGTTTTGAATGATAGTGAAAGAAATCTGCACTTACTTTAGCTATTTTCACAAAGTGGCTCAGTATTTCTGCCCTTATTTTTAAGGTCTGTGCTGTTAATATTTCTCGTACAACCCAAAAACTGACCTATAAAGTAAACACATACAACTTTAATTTATTACCAAAAAAATGGACTTTATTAGTCTATTAGATGAAATATTTGCAAACTCTCACAATGCTCCAGAAGAAAACAGGGTAAAGAAAGAAAAGATTTCTGATCCCATGAATTCTCATCTGTATCACTGCAATTGCCCTGAAGCATTACCAGCATAAGAGGTAGAGAAGTGAGACAACACCAAGATAACTGAATGTGCAAGTGAGAGACCCAGAAAAAAGGAAAAAATATTGCTAATGTTGCACCACAGCAAAACAAATCAGGAACTGATAATTAGGAACAAGTGGTCTAGAGGAACAACATGAAAATCTGGACAAAGCAATTGAAAACAGGAGGTGTAATTTAAAAATCTTAATCCTCATTTGGAAAAACAGGTTTTAATTCACATGAGTAGTTCTGTTTAACTTTATACTTAAAGACAACTGTCAAACAGTACCTGTTCATCACAGTAATCAAATTATATACCTGGTTAAATCTCCTAGTAAAGGCAACAATATTTGGAGCAAGGGTGTGTTTTTCTCTCTTATTCCATCCACAGCTGGCTAGTTCCTAGGAAACACATTTAAAAATTGCCTTAAAAAACAGAAATGAGTTCTCCTTAACACAAATTCTAAATCACTCTTCTGTTTTTTAGAACCAGAAGTCTCAATTTCAATCAAAATGTTGTTCAACTTTCCAAATGTACACTACTAATTTCAGACACCTTCATAGGAAAAGGCAGAGTCGGCCAAAGAGAATTCTGCCTCTGAAAAGCACTTTGTAATGCTGATAAATGGAACACACTCTAGAGATCTGTACATGCCTGTGTGAGCAGCAGGAAAAGCATTTCCAGCTCCAAACACATTTTGAATCCCCATCTCCAGCACTTAAAACTTCTGCAGATAAAAATGCCAATTTGCATCTGTCAGGACACAGATTCTCCACATGAAAAGTCCATGTCTGGTCTTATGATACTAGGAATCATATGTTTATGTGGGAAAAAACCTCAGATATTCTACAAGGGACAGCAGAACTTACCTTTGTTAGAAAAGTAGAAGAGATCAGCAACTAAGGATATTGAGCAATTGCAAGAGGGAAAAATCCTGTGTATGGCAAAATCATTTGACTAGGTTTAAATTCAGACTGAATAGGAAGGTTGATAAAAGAGAGTGATTCAAAATGTCCCTGTGTGTTCGAGAATTACACTTCGTCTTTTTATTTTTATTTTTTTTTGCATGGAGGAATGCTGGCGGTTTCCTCAGTGCGCACAGTCAGAGGAAACATTCCCATCAAGTGTGCAAAACCCTGAAATTTGTGGAGATTGCAATTTCAGGACTTGAAAAAAATCTAAATGAAGTCACATAGAAATCTAAAATGTAAGCATAATTATTTCTGCTGGAGAACAAAGAATTGCTAACTAGACATCCTCTTTCTAAGCTCTGCAAAGTAAAATGTAGATGTGTTTCTTAGTAATAGCTGTCGAAGAGCAGGAAAAAGCCTCAGCAAATACCACACTTAAAGGATGTTTGTGTGTTTGAGATAAGACTTAGCAACCAAAACTCTAAAATCTTAGGTATTTCCATCCATGCATAAGGTCATGTTAAAATAATAAAACCTTAAATTTCAACTAGAAAATGTTAACTTTCTTAGTCTAATAACTTATCTAATAGCAAGGGAGAGTTTAATGACAAATACACAGACTATTTCTTGCTTTAAAACCTAGTTCTACAGTTGGCAGAATTTCAGGATAGAAACAGTTTGTTTCTTTTTGGCAAACAAACTATATTGATGATTCCAATAAAATGAAAATCAGAAGGCACAATTAACAACTAATAGTTCATGGTAACTGCTACATATTCAAAGATCTATATTCTAGCAGAAGCTGGAAATACAAGTTTTCCTTCTGATCACTCCTCAGTGAGTTATATCTACTTGCCAGAGTAGCACTTCAGGGAATTTCATTTCCAAAAGGCAAAATGAAGCAATTACAAAGAAAAAGAAGAAAATCAAATCAATTGTTTTGGGATATTTTTTGATATAAAATTCTATGGCACATGTTTCATAGCAACTAAAGTAAATTCAAAATTTGCTTTAAAAATGAACATCTATAGTTTTGTATTTTGTTTTTTAGTTCATTCATCTCCTCAGAGTATGACACTACCTCTGCTTTTGGCAAAGGTAGTTAGAATAAAAAAAACCCTGTTTTGTTCTGATATTTGTTGAAACAAAACTTCCTCACAGAAAAGTATCCATGTATCAATTTGTACATATTGAAAATTTTTTGCTAGCAGATTTTTCTATAGGCATTGTTAATTTCTTATTGCATTATTTGTTTGCCATTTTCTTCCCCACAGGAAAGAAAATTCTCCCCAACTGCCTGGAGCACACGTAATTTCAGAAGCATGAAAGCATTTTCAGCTATAAAACTGTCTTGGTGTTCTTGGGGAAAAAAAAGGAATTATCTGACAGGAAGGACAGACAACAGATAGACAATTTTTTTATTTCCTTCCTATATTTTCTCAAAATAGAAGTCTGCTAATCTCTCTGAACTACTGCAATAAATGATGACTTGTTCTGTTAGTGACCTAATTAGGTGGCTGGACCTTCCACTAAAAACCTTCTAAACTTGACTGCCCCTACTGACATCAGAAATTCAGTTCTGCTGACATTATGGGGGAGCATGGGATGCCCTTCATAAAACCATGATATTCCAAACTTAGGACAAGAAGACAACGAGCCACAATGGATATATGGTCTTATAGCCAAAACACCTGAAGCAAGAGTCACATGACTCTCGTACCTTTTGCAGCAAATGAATTTATCATATTTTACGCAAATTTGTCATATTCTGACAACTACTTTTATTCTTCATTTCTCAAGTTCTTACTACTGATTTTCACACATCTTTGTTAACTTTGACTGCTTTTCCTCAACAGGCCTCAGGTTCCCTTATACGTCTTTCTAAAAAGGTTAAAATCTTAAAAGACTAACTTCTAAGGGTTTGGGCTAATTTAATCCCAGCATTTATTATTCTGAATCTTAAAATTAAGAAGCTTATAAAGCAGTTGATGCAGTCTAAAATTGAGATTATGGCCAGAGGCAGGAGTCAAAAGTCTGAAATCAGATATGAATTGAAAAACAGCAGCAGAAGTGAGAATAAAGAACTTTTACACTTGATAAACTCATCCTGGAAACACTCCACTCAATGCAAGACAAGAGGACTTCCAGAAAAGCATAATTATCCCCTTTGGCAACAGATGACAAACCAAAGTAACTCATGCTGGATTACAGATCCACAGTACTAATAGGGAATATACTTAGAAAAACATTAGTGCAGTGCAAGAAAGTGAGCATTTTTGAACAAAAAAAGCATTCTTTGAATCGTCACATTTCCTCAGGCACTGATTTCCAAAGATGGTTCAAGAAAACCTACCTCAGGCTGTATAGCTTTAAATACTGGCATATCCATCAATGTTATCTGGCTCTGAAATGAAGACAGAATTTTACATCATGTAATATGAAGAGCTAACAATGACGTTTTTCTATCTGCCCTTCAGTAACTACAAACCATACACATATTTCTTACTAACCGGAACTAGCCTATGCTAGGGTCTCTTAAAGACTTAAAAAAATGCAAAGCAAAACAAATATGCTGTGTCAGGTCAGTACTACATGATTAAATCCCAAGACAGGATTATCTTATTGAAGTTGATAAAGTCAGAAATTTGTTTTCAAAAACACTGGAGGTTTATTTAAAAGCTGGGGTTTTTTTAAGAAAAAATATTTCATATATTTTTAGTACTCTGCAACCCTGAGTATTATACAAGCTTAAATGCAAAAATAACATTTCTACTTACAGCAAACTCCTCAGGAGTTACCTTCAACACATCAAATACAACTGCATCGTAGCTTTTATTGGCATAATCTGAACTTCGCCCTTCCAGGGAATCTGAGCTGCTACTACCCTAAAAAGAAAAAATAGTAGGCTTATCTGCAGAATGATTAATTAAATCTCAAAATGGCTGACTCCATTTTGATGGCGTATTACATTGCTCTGAACTCACCAATAATACATGGCTGCTCTAAGTTACAGAGTAACAGGTCAAAAGCGCCATTTAAAATGAAACAAAATGAGTAATCATTAACAACAACAATAAAAAACATGGCTGGGAACACCAAAAACCATGGAGCGCTCTATAATTACTCTCTTGCCATGTTAGTTCTTTTTCTTACAAATGGTGTAGTATGCGACTAGTAGTGGGAAGGGCTTCTGTGAAAGCTGAAACAAGCCAAAATTTCTATTTTGATACAGGAGCTAATAAAACCCAACGAACTGTACCTCTGGAGTGGCAGAGGTGACCATCACACTGGCCATGAAGTCATTCCTTTTATACATGCTCTCCACACGGTGCAGGAAGTTTCAGCTCAGCCAGCACTGGTTGAAAACAGAAATTCCTGCAAAGCAAATCATTTGTGGAATAAATAAAATTTATTAAAAAACCCAAAATGCACACAGAAAATAACCCAGCAATACAAGATATTTCATTTTCCTACTCAGAGCAAAGGACTTAGGAAACAAGATTTATCTTAGGAGATAGATGCTCTTTTCTTTTCCAGGTACCACCTGCGGAGGAGTACAATTGAATACTGCTAAAGCCATGCCAAGTCCTTACCCTTACCTCCACTCAACTCCAGAAATGCAGGTGGAAAAAAGTGTATTATTTGTCATTCATGTTGAATTAAGTTCTATATAAAAGTCCCTCCCAGGCAGGACAAAGTCTCAGAAACTGCAGGCTACCACAAACTGCTTACAGAACTAGCAAGTCAGCTCAAGCTCTGATTCTCTTTAACTGAGCAAACAGCATGGTTGTGTCATCATTTCCCACAGCACACATGGATGAGCCCATGGCAGGCACTGCCACTGATTCCTGTAAATGGACTCTTTCATCAAAAGCTGTAGTTGCTCATATGTGCAGCAAGGGAAACTGCCACATCTCCCTCTGCATCCTCATGTTCCCTCCCACAACACTGATCGCACCAACAGAAATATCCTGAAAAAACTAAACAGCTAAGAATAAAAATATCCTCTTATTTTACTCTCTTTCGAAAGATGAAGTCTTCACTTCTCATTCCTACAACGACAAACAATTCTCCCCAGGATCTTGCATGAAACAAGTCACTAATTTTGCTTCAAATAACGCCAAGATGTTCTCTGCTAAACAAGGCAACAGTCAATTTCCTTTATATTTTTTGCTGATAAGGTTAACTCATTTTGAGCACTAACAGGCTGCTAAGTATTTCTAGGTCTGGAGTTGCTCTTCTCAACAGTCCTTACAATCCTGAAGTGGAAAGTAATTCTGTAGATGTAATTTCTTTAACATGTGGCATTCACATTAAGGCCACAAAAATATTCTTGTGGCTTCCATCCCTGCCTTTCTGAATAGGTTCTCCAGGGCATGAGGAATCAATAACGATGTGAAAGGGGAAAGAAAAATCCCATATGTGAACTTGTATCATGCCCAAGTTCAGTTTTACACAAGTTTCAATGTTCATTATATCAAACTGAGACAAAAATGCTTTAATACCTAAACCCAAAAGCACTAATATACTTTTGCCTTTCAACATTCAGCACATACACAAATCTTGCAAGGCTAGAAACTTTCATTCTAGACATGAGCAAAATAGATTCCCCTCGCCTTACCCCCTCCCCCCAAAATGTTCCAAATATAACACAAGCATTTAAAATGCACTGCTTTTTCCTATGTGCAAAGATTTCTTCAAGATTCACATCTATGAAAAAATGCTTCTCTAGACACCACTTGTTTTGCTACCTTCATGAAAGTCATAGGAAGCAATTATCCTTTTTAGTCAAGTGCACTTGATCATTTGAAGTGTTTCCCCACCTGCAGAAAGCATCACTCTGCACACAAAGTAACACAGGAGCTAATACTATGGCCATGGTATAAAGAGGCTGTCAAACAACATAAAGATAATAAATAAAAATAATATTCCCCTGTACTTGCCATATTTCACACCAACAAGATTGAAAAGAAATTTCTCAAATCCCAGAAATTATCAAAGGCCCAAAATGTTGGCAATAAAATATAAGAAGTCACTTAAATGACATATAACCTCTTTTCAGCGCTTTTGATTCATACAATTTCTTTCAACTTGCTCAGGTTAATCATCAAAATGATGCATTACACAAACACTGTTAAAAATCAAATCTAAGGAAAGACCTTATCTGTTTGCACAGAAGGTTCACAGGCACACTGCAGTAGATCTCCTTCATAGGCTGTCAGAAGCAAAGTGGATAAATCAGGATGCAACAGACACCAGAGTTTGTCTGTTCTTCTTTGCCAATTTGACAAACCCATTTAGATATGGAGCACTCTCTGAAGCAAAACTGAAGACAGTCCAAAAACAACTGGAAAAAAACCCCAAAAATACCACCATCAAAACCAAGCACAGAAGCAAACCTTAGAGCCATTATTTTACCAGCATTTGTCAAATCTTGTTATCTATGCCACAGAAGCAACATTCTTTGAAAGCAAAATGCAAATTTTATATTGCTGTTAGTAACACGCATGTAATGCAGTCAAAGTGCCCGTAAGTTCAGTCTCAGCACTAGTTACCAAACTCACAAGAAAGCCACTGAGACACTTAAGTACAGAAAACCACTTCTGGCCAACAAAGTCCACTAATTTGTGGACTTTGTTCACAACAAAGTCCACTAAAGTGCTCTAATTTCTGAATGCTAGCAGAGCAATCAGAGGAAGTTACTGACTGTTCAAAATGCTTTCAGCAAATACAAAGATAACCATGTCAGCAACCACTGATGACCACTGTTCTTATTGATTTTTTCACTGAAGGGAAAAATACTGAGCTATATATGCTTCTTACCAGCCCTAATTCAGCCATTTCAGACTCCACAAGTCAACTGGCTTAGCTGATTTCAATAACCATTTACTCACTACTTTCATTAGTTGATTATGGTTTTCCTAATAACACCGAATCGTGAACTGAGAGTTGCAACATGCTTTTAAGAAAATATACTTCAGCATTCTATCAAAAGATAAATATTCTTTCTTAACCTTAAATTAGCTGGACAACTGGTTCAGTGAGAGCAATCAAAGTGCACTAGGGCCCTACTGGGCACTAATGAACTTGGTTAGAACCAACAGAAGTAACCATAATGCTTTATATGAAAAACATCTTAATTTCAAAAGGTCATTTTGAAGTAATTAAACAATAAATCTTGGTGGACATTTGAACAACATGAGAAATTCTAGAGTATTTGAAAACCTGGATTTAAATAATTGCCTACTAACAGTTTATTAAGAACAAAGCAATTAGGCTACAGAAGATTAGTCATAGAAATGTGATAGCTTTTTAAAGATCTTCCAAAGCAAACACTTGTGTATTTTCAGTATACATTTCACCAGGAAGTCCCTAATATATTTCACTATGCTTTAGGCAACAGTACCACCTATAGATAAAATACACTATGAACAATTTAGCAGTTTCATGCACATCCTTTTCTGAGAAACTTCTTACTGTATTTAATGATGAATAATGAAAATGTAACAGAAATAAAATGGGGCTGTGGATTAATTCAGCTGACAATAAACTGAGATCACTCAAGTAAATAACTATTCCTCAATAACATGCATCGTCCCTGAGTAAACAGGCTGAAAAACCCTGAATCTAGCATCATTTCCCAATAGCTGCCAATGGATCAAGTCTAATTCTGGAAAAAGTATATTCAAAGTTGACTTCCCTTTCTAAAATTCTCTCAACTCTCCTACTTCCACCCCTCCAGCGCATGTACTCAAACGAGTTTGACTCTGAGCAGAGAAGCAGCTACTGTGATGAGTTCAAGAAACAACTTCAGAATCCAAGTCCTGAACTCTTGGGTTTTATTAATACACAACTGATCTAAATTATACCTAACAGTACATTAAAAACAACACCTAATGCACAGGTCATGCATTTATGACATGCTTTATTTGATTTGTCACATGTTACACTAGACTGCCATTGGTCCCTTTGTTGTCACTAAGCTGCCCTACAACAATTCACATTCCAGCTTTTCAAATTAACTGTCATAGGGCAACCTGGATACAAAGACATATGTGGCAGTCACAACACCAAAAATGTAAGCTAACATTCTACAAGTGGAATAAAAATAAGGTTGTCTTATTTTTCAAAATTATAATGAATGCAATGTCTCAGTTTTCTAGTTTAAAAGCTGTATGCAAAATTTCATAGCAAAAGGCTGTCAAAAATTATTTCAAATCTCACACAATCCTCAGTTGCTAAAACCATGAAGGAGTAGGAAGCTGACAATGCTGGCTTGAATGTCCAATGCTATTCTAATTACGCCCCACATCTTTACTATATCCACTGATTACTGAGCTCACTCTAATGAACATTTATTACATTTACAAATTTACTTATAAGTGTTTTCTTCTCTCCATTCTTCTATCTGCACCATTACTTACTGCATCGGGAAGTAAAGTAATAGTATGACCAAAATGACTTGTATAAGCTGAAAAAGTACAATAAAGTGAGTTCTACTAAGTAAAGGTAGTAGACAGATCTCCATCTGGTTACCTAAACAAATTAAGACAAGAAATACAGTATGGGTTTCTAATTATTAGAAACCATTTGAAGAACTTTGCATAGACTGGAATTTTATCTGTGTCTGGAAATCTTTACATCAAGGTTCCACATCAAGACAGAACTGCAGTGCTCTCTCCAGCAGAAGTTCTCCTTCAAAAGTCATTACCCTTCAAGCAAGTCTGCAAACTTGAATATCTTAGAAGACCAAGATATATGTTTAGGAAAGTTTTACTTTAAGAGAATCTTCATGAATGGAAAAAATCTTCAGTTACAGGAAAAGAAACATATATCCGCAAATTATAGTAAAATACTACTACAACTCAAGTTCTCTAAACAGAAGAGAACTGACAGACACTTCTGTAATCTCTGGTTATCAAATATAGGTGACAATATGAAATACCTGTAACTTTAAATACAATTGCATACTTACAGTGGAATAAGGCAGCTGTGCTCTCAACCCATTTTGCTGCACACCTCCATTAGTTCATTGCTGGGTCTAGCTCTGGTTTTTCAGCAGTTTTATCTCTTGTTTAAAAGCCTAACATGCCTGTAAATACCAGGAAACAGGATTACGGTTACATTTATTTTACAACTCAATTATTCTCAAACTGTGCACTCCTCACCTGAAACATGTGCTCTGGTATTTTTATTCTTATGTCTCACTCACAGCTTTCATTGTTAGTTCCCCATTCTAGTTTCATTGCTATTTGACAAATTCCCAAACTTAAAAGAACTACATACACATCACAGAGAGAAGAGCAATGTATTATAAGTTTCATAGCTAAATATACTCCAAATATGTGCTTGTAACTCCCCCTCACTCTGTCAATCAACACAAGGTCCAAGCCAACACACATTATTTATTGGTTTCACTCACTTCTTTCAAGGTGCTTTATGAATTGTAAATGCTACTCATCCTCACACCATTTTCTTCAAGGCTTAATTAAACAAAGCAAAATGGACACAAATGCAAATACAGTAATTCTTTTAACTCTGTATCAGCAAATAAAGCCATAGCTCTTCCAACAAACATGATCAGCTACAAACCTGAGAAAAATACTGCTTAGGTAACTCATTTTGGTGATATTTAGTTTAGGCATAGCCCTTCCCTTTTTTCCTCTTTTGCCTTATACCAACTTTTATAAAACCTAATGTTTAATAAAATTACACATCAAATGAGAAGAAAATAATCTCAAAGACAGCTTCTTTTCTATAGACTGACATGAAAATCTCATTAAAGCCCATGTTGCTTTGATAAAGGTAAAAATCACTGCAGGTCAATTGGTGCTACTGTGCCTCTACTACAGTTTTTATTTTCGTTCTATCACTAGGGAACCTCCCCCTTAAAAAAGTCTCTCTTCTAGACTATAACTATACACAACTCCTACTGGCACCAAAGCAAACTATCTTTTGCTAGAAAAGCAGTATTCTTTTGACACACCCAAAACTCATCCAGTAGGCACTCCTTGCATGAGCAAATGATCCTAGTTCACAGAATAATCAAAATGACAAGTTAAAAATGGGTTAGCAACCATTTAAGTATTTCAATGAAATTACAGACATGATGCCTGTTGTCTGCCCTGCATCACATGGCATTTTAGTAAAGGGCAAACATTGTAATTACTATGCACATGAACTCCTAGATGTCTTTCCTTCACTAAAATAAGGCAAATAAACAGAAAAACGAATAAAATAACTTGGTTTGAAAGCATTTTGTACTCATTTTTCTTCAAACTGGTGCTACATCATGCAGGATGGGCACCATACAGAAAACAAACAAACAAGTGCGTGTAGGTCTGCCCTTTACAACAGCTTCCTGTCCTTCTGAGACATGAAGAATATCTACCAGGCATGGCATGAATATGCAACAAGTGAAAAAATATCTGACTATCAAAGCTAGACATAAAAACAAATTGCAACATTCATAGATAAGGTTTCTGAGGCAAGGAATATTGTTTTGTATTTCAGAGACACCAACGCATTTCAATTTTTTTCAACAATTAGTATGACAAGAACACATATGCTCCATTTAGTTGGGTTCAGAACAACAAACCACAGACAAAAGGCATGATTTACTTCTACAACCAAAAATTTCAACATCCATTCCTCCATCCACTACATGCCAAAGCCCCAGGCTGACATATGCCTGCAGAAGCTAGACCAAAAACTATCTGAAGTGAATTGAAAACAGATCGCAGAAGAGGCTCTTAACAAGATCCGCACGGTTTCATCCACATGTCATGCAAATAGTTTTCAAATTTATTCCTAAAGACACAGGAGGACGTAGCCAACCCTAGGTGGTTTCCATCTGTTCCCCCCAGACCCCACATCCGTACCAAGGCTGCTCCCGCTGTCCGCCCGGATTCGCGCCGCGCAGCACCGACTGCACGTGCCCTGCCCGCCCCGCCTCACCGCACCGGGCCAGCCCCGGAGCCCCGCCGGCGGGCCGGGCCGTGGGCACCGCCGGCCCCGCGCCGGAGCGACATCGCCCGGCGGGGAGGGGCCCGGGGCCCTTTCCGAGCGAGGCCGCGGGGCTGGTCAGGCGCTCGCAGAGCGGGGAAGCGCCGCCCGGCCCCGCCAGCGCCCACTCCGCCTCCCGCGCACCTGCCGCGCCCCGCGCAGGAGGCGCCCGGACCCGCCACGGAGGGCTGCGATGCGGCAGCGCCCCGCGCCGCCCCCGGGGGGTCGGGAGCCGCCGGCCTCCCGCTAGCGGCGCCTCCGGAGGGTGAGCGCCCGTCTGGGCCTGTCACCGCAGAGCTCCGCCCGCAACACACGCCCGGACCGGGGCCGGCAGAAAGCAGAGGGACGAGGGGCTGTGGCGACCTGTCCCACCTTTTCTGTCGGGCACACGGAGCTTGTCCGCAGCTCACCTGTACGGGACTTGATGCCCCCAGCAACGCCCACGAACTCTCTCGGTGAGAGGGAGGCACCCTCAGCGCCGCCGGGGACGAGGCCCGGCCCGGCTGGGGACCGCGGGGCGGGGCGGGGGCGCACGGACTGACGCGCGCGCCAGCCAACCGGCTCCCCGCGCGGGAGCGCGCACCAATGGGCCCGGGCGGGGCGGGAGCGCGCGAGCGCAGGTGCTCCGGCGCCGTCCTTGGCCGCGCCTGCCCCGCCCGCGCCCCCTGGCGGTCTCAGCGCGGCTGCGCAGGCGGCTCCGTGAGAGCGGCGGGAGCCCAGGGTCCGGGCGCGGGGCGAGCCCGGGGGTGCGGGCAGGGCTTCCGAACAGCCCGAGCGTCCCTCCCGAGCGGCCCGGCCCCGAGCAGCGGGTCTGGTCACTCCCGGAGAAGAGTCATTGAAGTGCCGGTCGTTCGCGTCCCCTCGCCGCAGCACGGCCTGTGCCTCTCCTCGGGGCATCGACGAACCTCTCGGAACCTCCAAACTAAAACCGGGGTCAGGTTCAGGTCCGGGTGATGATGCTGCGGGTCAGTGACCTTGTGTGCTCTTCCAAGGCAATCAAATAGAGCTTTGTGGGCTTCTTGGTAATTGAGAGTGGTGCTTGAATCAAAGATGCAAAAGGATGGTGCACCTTTCTCTGATTTACAGCTTCTATAAAAGCAATGCTCAGGCTCAGTGTATGTAGGCATCGCTACAGGAAAACATTGGCTCTGTGGACTGGTAGGTACATGCCGGATTCCACTCAGCCCATCGGACTGGCCTGCAGGTTTGCATGTTAGAGAACAAAAGCCTAGCGAGGGTATGCAGAGGAAGCTTTGAGATACTGCATGATGCCCCGAATACATTTATAAGGCGTCTTTCCAATTTCCTGGTTACCAAAAGTTTTCAGTACCTATCAAACTCAGAGCAGTTTAAACATCTTCAGACATCACAACTAAATGTGTATGAGTGTGCTTTTCAAAGCAGAAAAATTCAATTTGAGAATAAATTGTAAAAGTAACTTTAAACATAGATTTGAGATCTGTTATGAGTCCTGATGCTCACAACACCAATATCTGTATCAAAGCCAAAGGCACTACCCAGAAGGTATTCTCCCTACACTTCCCTGCCCCTCAGAAAGGCTAAAGAAAATTAATTTCATATGAATCTCCGAACATTTAATTCTTATTTGAGTTTATCCTATTGGTGTACTGCCAAGCAACACACTTTCCTCTAATACGTATAGCATCAGTTCCCACTAGAGCAAAAGTACAGAATTGTATGGCAAAATATTTTCTTCTCTGTCCTGTATCACTGTGCCAGAACATTAAAAGAGCAATCCATGTGCTACAGTCTTTGGAAAATATACATTAGTTACTAGTATTTTTACAGGATTTTGGGAAAAAACTATCTGAAAACCAGTTAACTTCTTATCCAAATGATTATGAGATTCTGACAGAGTTACCAAGCTGATGCTTAAAGTACTGTAAAATGGTGGTGTCCACTGCCCAGGTAGGTCTCATGCAGCACAGCAGGACAGCCTCTGAAATCCTGGGTATAAACACTGCTCTGCTAACAACGGAATCACCCAGCACCTGCTCCTCTTGAAGGGGGCATAATGAGGACTGAAAACTTCTTTTTTTGTTCCTATTTTAGGCTTCTGCTGCGTACAGCACCTTAAATGACCCCTACATAATATATTTTTAAAAATAAACCAGCACCCTCTAGTGGAAAAGAATGCATAGACAAGGAATGTTACTTTAGACAATGGCATCAGTCATACAATTTCCTTAAATTTTAATGAAATGTTTCTGTCTATAATTCAACTGACTTTTGACATAATATTCAATTTAAATTTTTCCTAAACCCATGCACAATACAAATGTACTATGCTATTTCATATAGCTCATGAAATGTAACATCCACGGGATTTGGCTTCATTTTCTCTGCATGATTATTGCTGGAAGAGTATAAATTCCGTATGCCATATTCATTGGCTATTCTACCTTTCCCTCAACCTGTTTTCAAGAAGCCTGCATTATGAAAAGTTAAGCAATGGGGCCTGTGTCTGCATGTACACAAAGATCAGGTGAACAGAACTGGTACTTTTTAACCTAAACCAAGTTTTTTCTGTAGCCATCTTAACAAAACTTTTTCACAAAATCTTTGTCTTCTGTTTTCTGCTTTGCTGAAAGTGGTATTTTGTAGCACTTTTTAAAAAAATATCCAATCTCTGGGTCTGTTCTTCCCTTGATGCTGAATTCAGATGTGCCAGATATGATGAGAGAAATTCAGGTATTTCAGAACACTTATGGAATCAGGATGATTTTGGGAAGGGATTTAAAAGCTCATCTCATTCCGCGTCCCTGCCATGGGCAGAGACACCTTCCACTGGACGAGGTTGCTCCAAGCCTGGTCCAACCTGGCCTTGGTCACTACAGGGATGGGGCAGCCCCAGCTGCTCTGGGCACCCTGTGCCAGGGCCTCGCCACCCTCCCAGGGAACAATTCCTTCCCAATATCCCATCTAACCCTGCCCTCTGGCAGTGGGAAGCACTCCAGGCCCTTGTTAAAGGTCCCTCTCCAGCTCTCCTGGAGCCCCTTTAGGTGCTGGAAGGGGCTCTGAGGTCTCCCCAGACCCTTCTCTTCCCCAGATGAGCACCCCCAGCTCTCCCAGCCTGGCTCCATAGCAGAGATGCTCCAGACACCTTATCATCTCAGTGGCCTGGATACCAGCGCAACAGTATGTTTATCCCACTCCTATGAGTCAGGTCTTGTTTATCCCATTCTGCATTACTTGAAGTTTCAGACCTTTATAAGGGCATTTGAAGGGAGGTTTTTCTGGAATAGGTACTCTGACACCCACAGGGACTCAGGGACTAACCCACGCAGCTCCAGTCCCGCCAAATCCCACTGCCAGTCAAGATAACCATGGCATACAGCTGCACTGTAGGGGGGCTGCTCCTGTTAAATTCAATGTCGAGGGTGAGGAGGAGTGTACCTACACTTGCTGGGAGCAGCATCACCCCTACTGATGTTGGCAGCAGAACATAAAACGTAAATGCTGCTGAAGGAGCGAAGCAGGGTGTCCCTCCTCAACAGACTGGCCTTGGAATGGCACGGATGGATTGCCACCACCTGGCTGGGTTTTTTGTTTTGCTCTGAAAGTTGGATGAGGTTTTGGAGTACACAGCTCAAATGATCATCTGTTCACAACGAAGCAATTAATGCTGGCAAAACAGAGAAACTTCAAGAGTAGTTGTTTCTAATGACTTGATTTCTACTTCGTAGATCAGTATTAAAATGCTTCTTGTAACAGTTCAGTAATAGCATCTAAAATGCAAACTCACTAATTAAATACCTAAATGTAGACACTGACACCACAGATTTGCTCTAGAAGCATTTTAATTTACAAACAGCAATTCCGATTGACTTTATACCATAAAAAAGGCAATTTACAAGCAAGAAACAAATTCATCAGAACAAAATAAAGCAGCACAGAAATATTCATGTCACAAATCTAAAAACAAAGTGAATACAAGAGTAAAATATCATCTGAATAAATATTTTAAAGTTCATGCTGTAAAATAATCCTTAATGGCAAGTTACTAATTCCTACAGCATCAGCTTAGCTAGCTTCATTTACTTCACGTGGCGATGAAGTGAGGAGGTGTGAGGTTCCCGGTTTATATTGCAAGATAATGACACCAAGTCAAGTCATTCAAACTGTTCAATTATTTATCTTGAAAAATAACCATACAAATAAAATTTATTTTAAAATACAAATTTTCAGTCAGAAACAAACACTGTTAAAATCGTGCAAGAGCTCTACCTCTAACCAGATCTACAACCAGAGGTTCTCAGGCTGAGTTGAAAGGCTGAATCCCCGGCCTGTGGGAATGGGATTCAGCAGTTCTGTATCTGCCATAGCAGGAGTGAGCTACAGGAGCAGGAGGCAAACCTGCTCAGTCAGTGATACGTGGCTTCACATCCCCTGAAGAAATACAGGAACACATGTCCCAGGCTTACTTATTTGTTTAGTTTTGTTTTTTTTTTAATGTAAACTTGCATAACTTAAGTTAATGCTGCCACAGGGATGTGCAAGTAGTATTAAATCTACAATATTAAATACAAGTATTCTGGCACTTGATAAAACATATGTAAAATGCACACAGATTATAAAGTTTGAACATTCTGAATGACTTTACTAAACTTCCAATTTGATCACTGAGTATTATGAAATTTACAATTCATGAAATAAAGATTCATATAAAGAATTTACATAATTCCCCAAATACTTTCAAATATAAAATTTAATAAATAACCCTGACCAGTCAAAAAGCACCATTCAAGGGTAAAATTCCCTTGGAAAATAGATTAGGTGTTGCATATTTGAGTCCCTTTCAATGGTTTCATGTAAAACCTGTTTAGAAAAATGGCAATAAAAGAATCACAGTAAACTAATACAAAAATTAAAATAATATATATATATTTAAAGGTAAAGCTTATTCAATATTTTCCCAGCCCTTGATTTTATTCCTGTTGTTCTTCCCATAATTCAGCCTAAACATATTATGAGGCCTCATTGTTTTGTCTAAAGTAAACCAAAGGCTTTAGCATAAAACCTGAATTTATGCTGGGGAAGACTGCATTAAAACTCTAAATTTAGGCCTACAGTCTACTCTGCTGACAGTGAACTGACAGTATCCTTTATGCTACAGAAAGATTTCACACTCAAAAAGCAGAGCCAATCTTGAGGCCTTAGTGACCAAACTGAACTTTTAATACACTTGTAAGTATTTACAAAGCTATTTTCTAAACATATTTACAAGTTTAAAAGAAGTAATATGGGAAATAACTGATAAAGAAAACTAAAAGAATAGTTTTAAACCAGAAACATTAGCAAAGGTATAAAATCCTTTATTTTCACAGTTTGTCAGAATAGGTTAAGCATCTAGAGGAAAGGACACTGTCACTGTCTTCACATTTGTCTAGAATTAAAAAGGTAGATTAAGAAGAGACTCAATTATGAACCAGCCTGTATAATTTCATTACTTATTTTGCTGTCAAATATTTCTTCACATATTCTATTGACTTCTGCATTTATTGTAAATGAAATGTGTAACAGCCCTGTGCTAAGAACTGCACAGACACGAGACACTGTACAGTGTTTCCACCCTTTGCTAAAGTAATGGCATCCTGCTCAGCGGTCATGTCTCGTGTCTGTGACAGTGTTGATCGTGGCACCCCGCTATGTGACAAGGCACAGTGGCAGTGTTGCTGCCAGGGGTGACGGTGGTGTCTGGCAGAGCCCGGGCGGCCGGAGCGCTGCTGGACCGCAGAGCTGGACTATGGCTTGGAGGCAAGAACGCTGCCCGCGCGGGGAGGGACTTGCACACTGCTGAACCACGGCTTGTAGAAAAATGGATCATTTCCTGCCCCTTAACAGTCTGTTACAATGTTTTGAACCTGAACCTGTACAATCAACATGATGTTGTTTTCTTGTTTGCTTTTGTCTGAGACAATTTTGGATAAGTCACTCTTTGGTAAACTCAAACCATTTTAATACATTTACAAATACAAAGAACTAGATTTAAATAATGCTAAGATTGTGACACAGAAATTCAAGAAATATAAATTTGTACCCATATCCTGCTATCCTCAAGTCATCCTTCCAGGGAAAAATTCACACCAAAGGCACCACAGCACAGGTTCAAGATAAAGGGTTAAGAATAACTGTACATTTCTTGGATTTTGCATGTCTCAAACTTAATTTACCAAAACACACTTTTTGCATTTAATTACTTAAAACACACGCTCAAGGAAAAAACTATCAGAAACACCATGTTTTTAGGTGAGTAAACATACAGACTACCTGCCTTTAGACACAGACTATCCCTTCCCTCACTGGAAACAAAATTTCTGTTGTTGCTTCAAGGAGAGAAACATCTCACCACCCCCTGCCTCTTTATTTAGGCAGTTTTAGGACAAAGAGGCAAATGATGTACTTAATTTGACTGAAACTGCTCCAATGGAGCGGTTGGAGGTTATACTGTAAATCCATGTTTGAGAGATTAATTCTTATTGCAGAGTGTCACAATATGAAGAACTAGTGTATTTAATAAAGCCGCTGCACAAATATGTCCCAGCTTCACAGAGGCCAAAAAGTTTTACAAGATAGCAAACCTACCTTTTTCTTTCCAATAATTTAGAAATGCACTTTTATTTTCTAATTTTTGGGAGTTAAACAGAACGTTCACAAATGGATTTTCAGTATCAGCTAAACAAACATAAGACCCAATAATATAATACCTGTATTCTAAAGAAGGATGTGATTAGTTCAATAATTAATTCTGTTCATCAGGTAGAATGTTAAACAGTAGTGTTTGCCAGCCCATGCTTTTGAGGTCTTTTAAGCCATTGGTTTTTTTGTGGTATGGGATTGGGGTTTTTTTCTTTTTTTTTTCCTTTTTTTTTTTTTTTTTTTTTTTTTTTTTTTTTTCTGTTTGGTTGGGATCTTGGGGAAGTTGGTTTGTGTAGGGGGGCTTCTGTTTGTCTGTTTTTGGGGATTTTTTTCCCTTGACCATTATGTTTCACATGTTATATATTATACTGACCTAAATAATGAAGTTAGCACCATATTAAAAACGCGTATTTGGTGAAACAAAAAAGATTTAGAGTATTTTTAAAGTTGTTGGTAGCTTCTTTATAGAGAAAAAAACCACTGAAAAAAGCAGAGAAGCCATAGCAACTCTGTAATACTCACACATGAAATAACATATTGCTCAAAATTCCCATAAAGTATTTGTTTTTCTATACAAAAAAAGTACAAATTCCAAGTGCTGGCATATCACTCGGAGATTTAAGTAGGAAGCCAACGTGCACCTGAAAACAGCTCTCTGTGAAGAGACCTATTAAAATACTGCTTGGAAATACTGTGATTTAAACTACATCTCTCTCATGTTTTAACCAACCATGAAGAGTGATGAAGTTAAGTTTAATTACCTGGTATGGTTCTACAGTACAAAATGAAGGTAGATTCTGAGGCCAGTAAAAACACATTTTAGACCACAATGCTACTTTTAGGTTTGCTAATATTTTTTTTAATATATAGATATATATATATGTGTATATCTATATATATATAGATATATCTATCTCTATATATATAAAAAGGTCAGCACCACAGGTTGTCCAGCTTGCATTCTAGACAACTAACAAAACCTTTCAACAATTTAACCATAGTTTAATAGATTTATGGCATTTGGTTTACATATGTTATAAAGCAAAGCTATTAAAACAAGGTAATTCACTTTGCTCACTTTTGCACACAAAGTAATAGTTTAGTAAAATGAAAACCAAGCAACATTTGTTTAAAACCAAAACCATCCTGCCAAAGTCTGAAGTTCTAAACCCTAAGCAGAGAGGAGTCCTAATGGTCGATAGAGTGGCATATGGTATTAGCCTTGACACAGAAAAGGGAAAGTGAAAGCATTTTATATATATAAAGCAAATTTATATATATAAACAGTCTCACTACCAAAACCAGTTAGTAAGAGTGAACAGATTTCATTGTGACAGGAGAAGAATCAAAGCTGTAATATTCTCTCTCCCAACTGCTGTGTAACTCATTACCAGCAACAGGATTTAAGAAATAAAGGAAATTACAGCTTCTTTGAACATTCAGCAGAGCTGCCAATCTTATTCTAATATCTTTCTCCACTGGCATTTGCGTCTCACCAGATCAATCAGCAGGGACACTTCACCAGACTTTTCCTAGTCTTTCCCCAGTACACTGTCTTTATATTCTGAGCGTCTTCAAATACAAAAAAACAAACCCCAAATAATTCAGCCTCCTTCAAAAACAAAGAATACTTCTGAAGTCTTCTCCAGAAACCATTTCTAACTGATTTCTGGAAGGTCAGGAAAATGAAAAGGCTGTTACACTTGTATTGAAGATTACTAAAAGAATAAAATACTTTAAAAATACATTAGTAATGTGCTTGTCTGTGTTTCACTTAGATGTAAGATTTTAATCAGATGTGTTAGACATTGCATGAATTTCCATACTAGAATCCATGGCTTCAGAAGCTGAAGCATCATTATCTACTTTCTGTTCCACAAACGCTTCTGTTCTGTCTGGAGACTCAACCCTATTTCTCGCTTCTGTAACCCCCGGGTGATTTTTTCGCAAGTGCTGGTTTAGTGTACCCTGGAAAGGAAAACATTTTCCACAGATCTCACAGCGAAAGGGTTTGTCATCTGTGTGACCACGAATATGATACTCGAGTTGGTCCTTACGGGTATATTTCTTTCCACAAAACTTGCACACAAAAGGAGTTATTCCCATGTGCAATCGCATGTGTCGATCAAGGCTCCCTTTCTGGTTGAAAGACTTGCCACAGTAAATACAAATTAGCCTCTCATTGTATGGATACCAATGACCTCTTGCATTTCTTTCCCGTGGACTATTTTCATATCCTGGATTACTCACCATGGATTCACTGTCAGCCCCTTGCACCAAGCCCTGGACATCACTATGCAAGTGACCTGTAGGTACTCGTTTTTGGCGTGCACGACCCCCTCTGAAACAGCTCAGCATTGACCTTGAAGGACTTGTATTGCTCATGCTTCCAAAGGTTTCTGACATACCTGTCGCCTGTGATGAGGCATGAGTAAATGAATAAACATGTTGTAAGACAGACCCATACGAACCAACGTTTACTGCGACCACCTGCTCTCCATCCACCATTTCAGTGTGATATCCATCATCACCAAGGGAAGAGCTATCAGAGCAGCTTGGTCTGTCAGACTTTTCCATTTTAACTTTCACCTCTGCAATCTGACTTTCCCTTACTATCAGGTCTCCTTGGTCATGATCACCTTCAATCTGAATCTCATATTCAGAGATACTCCCGCTGCTCCCTCGGTCTGAATGCCCTTCTTCTTGCAGACGACTACGAAGAGTTTTGCCTGGAGTTGTTTCCATCCGGAGGTCGCTGCCTGCTGTTGACTGTCGCACCTGAGAGCAATAGGGAGGAGATATCTCAATAGGGTTGGCAAAGTAGCTGCTGTCTTTAACGCCATTACGATTCTCTGAATTTTCTTCGGCACCAACAGTAACAGAATCAACATCACCAACACTGATCTTTGAATGAATACTCTCCAGTATCTGTGTGCACTTGTCAATGACACACTGCATCTGTAGGAAACTAGCTGCAGTCAGAAAACTGACAACGTCCTTCAGTTGCAAGGACATCCTTCCAGTGTAACAAAAAGAAAGCAACTGTTCAAAAACATTGGGGTTTTTAATAACTGATATGGATAGGCCACTCATGGTGCTTAATGCTGAATGGTCGCGGAAATACGGAGAACTGGCAGCTAAGACAGCTTTATGGGCACGGAACGGCTGACCCTGGATGTGCACGATTATGTCACAGAGTTTCCCTTGCAAGCGGAGTTCGTTTAACTGGCTCAGAACAGTGTTGCTGTACTCCGGCACATCAAACTGAATGAAACTGCTGCTGTCCATTTCTACAGATGTAAAGAGTAATCTGAAAGAAAAATTAGAATATTTAAAACAGAGAATGAATACGGAGTTTTCCATTTCAAAAATAAATGCTTGCAAATGTTTAAGTCACATCACCCCCTTGATCTGTTAAAGGTGCATTACAACAAAACATTTAGCATAAATACTCCATATAATAAAAAAGTACAGTCTTCATCTGAAAGATTTGAAAGAAAAATGTTTGAGCCACCCATGGACTTCAAATTTTTTTAAAAAAAATTCTCTTGTAATTTTAGTTTTGTTTTTTTTTTTAACAAACCATGGTGTGAACTTTGAAGCTCATCTAACACAGCAGTGATTTCCAAGCTAGAATAATTTGACATTCAAATTTTAACCTAACTTAAAAGCCATGGGTACTTAAACAGCAGGAAAATGACATTCAAAGAGGCCTTAAAGAGATGTATAGAGCTCCAAACAAAAGCTAAAGAAAAGCACTTTTCACAGATTACTACTGTAAAAAGCATACACACACACTATCAGCCTGAGAATGCTGATCTGCAACATTACCCTACATTTCCAAGACTGGACACTAATCAAGTGCTCAAGAAGCCTCAGACTTTTATTGCTATTCTAGTTCTTATTAATGCAGAAGTCTAAAGACATAATATTGCCAGCATACCTGCTTTTCCAATTGAACAAACAGATCTCAACATCATCCATTGACTTCAGATGCAGGAAGCATATCCAATGTATCACAATATACTAGTGGATTTTTTTTCTATTATGTTACATGCTGTAATGGGACACAGGAACAATTTAAATCAAATTATGAAAATTCAGGTTTCTAAAAAGAAAATTGACAAGAAGAAATAAGATTAAAAGCCTAAAAGAAAGCACTGGAGGTCTATCAGCTGACCCTCACTTAAAACTAACATTCACAACCTTCAAAAATAGAACTTCTTTTCAGCAGACACAAGAAAGCCAGCTTCCTGTCTTGACATTATGTTTGACTTAGAAAATTGGCAAAAACTCTCACAAAACATTCAAAATCAAGTTATCAGACTTGCTAAATATGTTCTATAACTTACCAGTGTCATCACCCATTGAAATGGGTAAATGGGACTTCATTTGAGTTTTTTTGGCTGAGATGTGTAAGTGAGAAAAAAGACATTTTCTAGGCTCTTACATCTGAGGTGGGAAATAAGGACTGCAAGATGGCTACCAGAAGTGATATAACTATAGCAATCTCTTCAGAGATGGCTTTGGCAGGGCAGTTCTTTTATTCAGCAAGCAAAGCTACAAAACAATTCAGAGTTATGAGCTGATATAAGTCAAAAATCAAATAGCACAACACATAACCTGTCCCAGCTGTGGGGTAGTTACATGGCAAGATTAACTTTGCTTTTCTGAGCATCCCTGCCTGTCGTGCAGAGAATAACTATCCCAGTCCCACGCAGAAGACAGGAGTTTCAGCAGTTGGATACATGTCTGTGATACGAATGAGTGTTTTAAGGTCACTTAAGGAATCACCAGGGAGGAAGGAATGCACCATCACAATCTGTCACCTTCACTTGTGCCTGACAGGGCAGCAAGCTTCTTAGAAACCCAACATAGGGAACCTTTAATTTGTGGGGCTTATTAGCTATGCACAGATGCAACATCAGCCATTCCTGATTAAGCTCCTCTGCTAAATTGAGGAAGAGTTTGTGTTGAGTAGAAGTGACACGAATAGACAAGTTACCTGTGTCAGGAACTCTGTAGAAACCAAAAGACCAGCCTCCAGCAGCAATAATTTGGCATTCTAGTCTAGGATGTACAGAAAGTTTGTCACAAATAGACAGTGGAATTCCTCCTTGTCCCAGACTTCCCTAAGGGCTCTTACCCAGCAAAATGGAGAATAACTTACTCCTGGAGAAAATACTAAAATATAAATTGTCACCACTAGCACTGGTTCAGACAGAAGGAATGAATTAAGGATAGGCACCTGAGAAGAAAGATGGACATTTTATGCCTTATGATAGAGGGAAAAAAAATTATGTTCTTTTTATCATAGAATCTCTAGATGAATTCAGGGTCCCTGAGATGCGGCCACGCATTGAAAATAGACTGCAAACACATACCAGAGAAAGCATGAGAACCAGAAAGACACCAAGGAGACAGGAATCCACTGTGATCCTTGCCTATCATGACTGTTAGAACACCCTATTATCCCCATATGCATATATGTATCTGTAAGTAACTCTGCATCCTTGTTCTCAGTTGTTTCATCTTTCTTTTGGGAAACAAAGAAGCTTATTTTGCTTAAGATGCTAGGAGAAAACAGCACATTCTGGCCACAAGTGGAGAGGATGATGGAGTCAAAGGTCTGTAAGTCTGTTCATAAGTGTAGCAGAAAAGCAGTAAAAGCCCTGCTAGAGGGATCAAGGGAACATACAGTGTTACTTTGAGAGCAAGCAAACAGGTCAAGTACACACTGTCTAAAAGGCAGTGCACAACAAGATTCTATACCCAGCTGCTCTTAAAAAACAAAGAGAGCAAGCTTCAGCATACTCTTTTGAGTACTTTTCCACCTTAGTTCCTTCCTTTGCAGATACATGCTTCCTGTAACCTTGAAATCATCTGTGGAAAGCTGGGGTTAAATGACAAGAATTTTGAAATACAGCAGCAGTGGACAGAAGGGAACCCTTCTTCCAATTTCAGCCACAACCTTAAATCTCCAGCTAGAGGAGAAGTGACCAGTTACCAATGGACACCCCATTCCGGAGCAGGCCTCCCTCCCCCTAGCAGGGACAGCACTGAGGCTGCAGTAATTTTGGCAGGGTTAGTACCAGAGCATCCCAACTTCCTCATATCAATTTGAGAAAGAAAGACCTGGGGGCGGGGGGTGGAAATCTGGGCATTACACACATCAGAGAAGCAGGCATCACTCGCCATGTTTTATTGGTGAATAAGAGCCAGAAGAAAAATGATCTTATTTATTCACAAAAGTCCCTTATGTCACTATCTAGAAAATAAAAGTAATCCATAGATTATATTCCCATACACAAGAAAGTTTTATTTTATTTGTATATAGGATCAACTTAGCAGCTCCATGATAAAATTCTAGTAACATTAACCAAAATAATGTTCAGCAGGGTACTGTACCATAACAATACTCAATTATTAATCAGTGCTGGCAGAGCAGTAGCACTTTCAAGACAATAGTATTTGTGGCTGAAACATTTCTGAAAGAATCTGGGAAGATCACTACAGTTTGAAAAGGCTAATAAGAACCCCCCCCAAGCAGCTTCCTTCAAGTTGAAACATCTCCCTAACCTCTTTTCTTTTGGGGTCAGGCATATAGCATTAAACTGAAGCAAGAAGGTACTTTAAAACACAAAAGAATTTTGGACACATCCACTGTATGCTCTAAAGAAAAAAAAAATATCTCTGCAGTTAACCAGACAGTCATAATGAAACTTATACACACAACATTCCTTACAGAATTAGCACAGGTGAAGAAGAAAAAGAAATCATGCTCAGTCAGAAGTCCCATTTGGTACCTTCCACAGTATCTCAGCACGTGTAGAGGGAACCTGTGTTATTTAGGCTCAGTACAGTCATATAGAACAATAGCTCAGAATTATGAGTTTTATTTGCAATATATAAACTTGAGCATTTGGGGGGGTAGTGAGAACTAAGACAACTTGAGCTGGATTCAATTATCCTTTTGGGTCCCTTCCAACTGAGAATATTCTGTGATTTTGTAAAGTCACAGCAGTGTCAGGTACACTCATTGTTAAAAAGTAATGCATTTCATCTTGCTTTAGCTTTCATCCCTGCCTGGGAGTTAGTGTAAAGTTAGGGCATAGCCCTGCAAAATTTGAGTCTGGGCACATGTCTACAATTAGGTCCTCTCTTAACCTTTCCTCAAAAGTAGGTCAAAGTGCTTAAGGTTTTCACAGCTATTATGTATCCAAGAAACTGGCTGAAGGCACAGGCCAAAACTGCACACCAGGTTCACCAAGTCCTAGAAGGGCTCTGTGTTGAGCCTCGTGTCTATTTTGTAGCAGATGACGCAGTCACACTCAAAAGAATCATATAAATTCTCTTTGCATCTGCACTACATTTATTCATCAGGGTTTTATACAGTAAATATAGCCAACAAAATGGCTTTAGTAGTAGTGGATTGCTGCCCCATGTCTTCAAAGAAAAGTGTTCATTGAAGTACCTCTGAACATCAGAGGGACAACATTTCTTATTAGATTTCAAAAGAAATTTCCTTTAAAAATTATGTTCTATGAAAACGCTTATTTAATTTAAAAAACAAGAATAGATGTTGACAAACCACATTAGGTATTTAATTTTACTGACATCATACAGTAGCAGCGGAGAAGCATCATATAACTATAACACGAAGTTGTGTGTCTGCCAACATAGTATTAGTTTCTGCTTCTAAGTCTGCACCTGTTTAACTTCCTTCACTCACTGAAGTATGATTCACCGTTCCCACAGACAGGTGAATGACACAAATTATACTCATTTTAACTCACACTAAGGTGTGAGAAAAGATCCCTTGCATTTTCTTAAATTAGCTCAGCAACAAGGAATCCTTGGGAAAAAAACCCCACATTACAAACCATTACTGTTGTAGCACATCTGAGAACAGAAATGCATAGAAAAGCCAGGAGGGTCATAATGAAAGCTAAGACAAAACCAAAACAAAGTACTCTATGACACCAAAAATGCCTCTACCAGGCAACAAGCGGCATGACAAGAGGAAACAGCCTCAACCTGCATCAAGGGAGATTCAGCTTGGAAACTGGGAAGAATTTCTTCACTGAAAGGATTGTTAAGCATTGGAACAGGCTGCCCAGGGAGGTGGTGGAGTCACCATCCCTGGAGGTGTTAAAGAAATGACTGGATGTGGAACTCAGTGCTCTGGTCTGGTTGACAATGCGGTGATCAGTTAAAGATTGGACTCGATGATCTTGGAAGTCTTTTCAACTTCAATGATTCTGTGATACTCCCTCCATACATTACTGCTCAGAATACAGAGAAAGGGCAAGAAAATAAGCAGGTATTTGTATAAGTCAGTGCACTCCTCCCTTGCATTTTGTAGGACCTAGTATTTGCACCATCTGTGTCAGAACTCAGGACATCACTGCAAATATCATTCAAGAGAATTTTAACCCAGGAATGTTACCTTATCAGCTATGATCATGAAGTTTTTGGGCAAAAGTCTTCATCACTTTTACTCTTTTCAGTGATGCATTTGCATCACTCTTCAGATTTACAACAGCCACACTAATTAACACTAGCTGTATCAAAGGAAAACTGCCATCAAGTATGTCACAGGCTAGGGGGGGTCTCCAAGACACTCTTGGAATAATCTTTGAAAATAGGGGAGCAACTGATCATAGAACATTCTACCAGTTTATACTTCTCACAACAGTGAAATACTAATTTTCCCTTAAAAGTCAACATATAGTGCTCTTGGATTGCCTTAAATAACATGCCACACAGCATTGCTGCTGTACTGAAACTCCATCCCCAAAGCAGGGTAAGCTACCCCACTGATAAAAAAGAGTTTAATTTTGCAGCCAATAAAAAACTCCAAAACTAATGGAGGGTAAGAAACCCACATAATCTCCCAACAACTGAAGTACAACAAATTTCTAATAATACAAGCAGCACTATTCAAATATGTAGAATTGGTTTTTGCATTAATTCATCACTTCCTCCAAAACGCCCATTGGAATCAAAGAAGATAGAGGCAGTTTGCCCAAATTACCTGTAGGAAAGCACACACAAAAGGTGCATGAGGCATATTATTAATTGGAAAACAGCCTTGAAAGTCAGTCTGCTTCGGACTACAATACAAAATCTGTTAGGTGACAACTACACAACAATTTAAAACTTTATTACTTTACCTCCTAAAAATGCAGGAAATGCCCACTTCCTCAGAAACACAAGCCGGTTAATACAGGCTGAACTGTAGTTACTAGAAAACTTAGCTCTTACATTCTTGCATCTGTAGATAACGGAACATCCAGTGAAAATCATTATTCCTTCTCTGCAGCCAGACAGGCCATGTTCTACCCAAAGTACTGAATACTTGCAGTGAAACCACCAGCAAAGCTCCTGCCTGGCAGTTGAGGTCTCTGGCAGTGCTGTGGGACACAACCTCACTAACTGCCTGGGAAGCAAAGCAGTAACCCCTGACACTCAGTTCAGTAAAGCTTTATTAATTCAGACATTTGTCTAACAAAAATTTAAAAGTATTTATTTTTACCTCACCAAGATTCAAAACATGTGTACAGAAAATCACTTCAAAGAGTGGATGATTTTAGCATCAAAATAAAATCAATTTATTTAGATGTATGTACATACATGGACATGTATACATACGCAAATGCCAGTACCAGCAACGCTGCAAACTCATTCTCAGTGGTCAGTATGGTGCAGCAGAGATATTGTTGGAACTGCATATTTAGGATTTTATAGAAAAGAAGGACACTCTTATTTGAGCAAATATCCACAGAAAGCAGATATGAAGTCCAAGTGACACTTTCATCCCTCATTCTTTTAACTGTCTTCCTCAAACTGCTTGCCTGTGTGGAAGTGATTGAAAAGGAAACAATGAAACACCTATCAATGCATAAAAATAGTTTCACCTAAGAATTAGAAACCTCAATAGAAATAATCTCTAAATCTTGACTCTAGAAATCAAACTGCCACAAAAGTAGTTGTAGGCACACGTCTATTTCTGAATGCAAAAAAAAAGTTACCAGGAGGCAAACTGGAGATAAGCCAAGATCAAAAGGTGCCTTCTAAATAAAACTACTCTATGTGTCTATGATTCCAGTATCAACAAATGTATTCTGCCAGATAAACAAAACAAAGGGGCATGTTGATGATACATACACTTCAAATCAACAAGATCTTACAAGTAATGATTAAAAGCTTTTATTTTGTGCACAAATTTCACAACACCCCCATTATGTAATGCTAAATAGCCACATTTTCCAAATACCTGACAACTCTGAGATGCCACTTCCATTATAAAAGAACTCCAGCCTGTATTTTGAGAGTGAGGATATATACACAGCTGGAACTTTCACGAAGTGGGAAGAGAGCTCTTGAACCTCCTGATATTACAATTTTAGTTACTATCAAGATAATACTTCATCACTATTGTGCATTTTAATCTGTCCACTTTCTTTTTTGGTTTTGGTGGAGTTTTGTTCGTTTGTTTTTTAACAGTAGCCATTCTTAATCAAATTATTGACTTTTTGGCTCCGATGTTTCTTTTAAGTAATGAAGTGACTATGTTCTCTAGATATCGGCAACATTTTTTGCAGTAGATTTACAAGCTGCAAAGAACACATTTTCGTGGTATTTTCCCAGCACACTACTCGGGACGGGTGGAACTGCTTAGAGCTGTCCCTGGACAGGCAATGAAACACAAGCACATTCTGATCCAGACGTTGAGTATTCTGCAACACGTAACAACTGCAGTGCAGCTAATCCTATCGCACTTTGTTTTCCTTTGGAAACCAGGCTCACCCACATTAATGTTTCTGAGACTGTTCTGGCTTGTTCCAAATTAACTCTCAACTCTGATTTACTTTAAGCCAATTCCAACTCTACACGCTGTGCACGCCTGCCTGGATTTGGAAAGACCTTTGCGTTACGGAGATTGGGGTTTCACTAGAACTTCCACCTTCTCTGATGGAACAGCAGCAGCTGAAAGGTCCCCCAGCTCCTGGCAATGAACACCTCCCCGAACGGGGCCAAGTTCGTTCCTCTCCAGTCCGCCGTGCCGGGGATTTTACGCCCCGCTCGGGTTAACAGCAGACCCCGACACAAGCGCGTCCGCCCTCCCTCCCCGCACGCCAAAGCTGCACCAGAATCACCGACTCGGGTTACGCGACAGCTCCTGCCGAGGCACGGCCGGGCGAAGGCCGCCTCGACGAAGCCGCTGCCGCCGCTCCAGGCAGCCGAACCGAGCCACGGCCCGCCGGGCCGCGGTCGCCGCCCCCGCGGGGCCTGTCAGGCGCCGGGACCCCTCCTGAGCACGGCCCGTCCCATGGGGAGCGCCGCGCCGCCCCGGGGCCGAGCGCCCCTCGCGCGCCGCTCACCTGGGGCTGTCTGGGGCTCTCACATGGCGGATCCCGGCCGGCCCGGCCCGCTCCCCGCGCCGCTTCCCGCCCGCTCCCACAGCCACTCGCACCCGGAACTGATTCCGCTGGCGGCCGTTCCGCTTCCTGGCGACGCCCCGGCAGCGGGCGGCGCCCCCGGGCCGCTCGGGAACCCGCCCCGCTCTCGGCGCGGAGCCCGGGCGCTCCCCCCCGCCGGAGTAGGGCGGAGCCGCTCTCGCAGCGCGACCCCTCACGAAGGCAGAAGGCTTTGAGCATTGGCTGAAGCCGGGGCGTACGTGGGCAGAGCTCTTCCGAGAAGTCTCACGGTGTGCAGCTCCAGAAGAGAACCCAGAGCCATAGCCCGATGGGCAGTCGCAGATACAGCGAGGGAGCTTTTGGGGGAGGACATCCCCCACTCCAGCTGATAACTGACACCTTTATTGAGCAAAGAATTAAGATGTTCACCTGTGTTATACTGGCCTTGTCACTCACAGAAATCACTTCAGCAAGCATGTGCTAACTTTTTTTTGGTGTTATCCTGCATTTGCTTGTAGGTCAGATAGTGCAACGATTCAGTTTATGAACCAGACAGTTCATGTACTGGTTATCATGTACTACTTGAAAACAGTCAGAGTGACTGGTGCCAGTAGGTCCTGCTGCGATATCCACCCGGTCTAACCAGACACCACATTCTGTCTTCTGGAGGTATGTCTTTCTCTCCCTTTAAGACACAGAACAGAATCTTCATACATTAGGCATTGAATGCTGATCAAATAAAGCAGTGGTCTGCGAAGCATCCTGGCCAGGACACAAATAACAGAGTTAAAGAACACAAACACAAACTCTATTTGTTCATTCAGAGAAAAAGCACTCAAACAACAAATTCTGAACAGGCAGAAAACATTGGGCTTATTATTCCGTGTTCAGTAAATGTAACCAAAATAGAAAATTAATTTTCTTGTACCATATTCCATTTGAATTTGCTGAAGACTGAGTGTGTTACATAAATATTGACTTCTCGGGTATTGACTGAACATGCTTTCAATGAGAGCGAGCTCACTTTTTGCTTACGTAGTAAGCAGCGGCTGGGACAGTTCCGCAAGGACTGAGCAGATGGAGGCTGGAAAAAATCAAGTGTTCAGTATAGGTACCTAAATTTAGTCAAGGAGAGAAAGAAGCCTCACAGGAAGGTAAGGGAAACTTAATCTTTAGTACTTTTCACAGCATGAAATTTCCTTCATACTTAGACAAGAAAAAAGAATCTATGTTATCTGTACCTACTTCAACTGTACCAAGAGGCCTTTCGGACATGTGGTTGCTGCTAGTATGAAGTGAGTGTTCTGGAATTTTCCTATCAGCATGTACATTCTCTATTGTAACTTCAGAGATCACCATTCTGCAAAAAACAGTTACAGCAAAACCTGTTTGACAAATTTGATCTAGCATGGAAGCCAATCACCTAAAGCAGCAAACAAATGGGTCTAATTCCACAAATTCATCAAACTTACTGTGTCATAAAAATCAGGTTTTAGTTTAATGTTTTCTTAGACTAGGCTGACGTGTTATCATTATTTCAAGAAGACACATTACTAGATACACTTTTTAATATATTTAATAAAGTTATATATCAACAACTTTTGGAATTTGTACTTTTGAGCACTTATTTTGGCAAAGTGAAATATTAAATACTAGTACTAGACATGCATTCCTTTCATTCAAGCTTAAGAAAACATTTACAAAGTTGACAGATAACATTTATTAAAACATGTTATAGAAAAAAAGGGGCATGGGACTCTTCTATAAGAAGAAAATATTGAACAGTAAAATTAAATTAAAACCATGCTGTACAATTAGGACAGCAATATTTATAGACAAAACTATCCAACCTCTGCAATACAGGCATAACATCTCACAAAATATCAAGATATGCAAATTTACTATTATAAATGACTTGCTTAGAATAAAAACTTATAGCTCATTAAGGAAGATTCACTTGACTTGCATAAACAGTTACATTTCTGAAAGAAATACGGAATCCCATGAATAAAAAAAAGGAGCAGCAATCGACAGACACAGGCTTCAAGCAAAAATCAGAACTTGTAATTTAATCACATTAAAAATATACCATCTTCTTTTCCAGCATCTTCCCCTAGGCCACTGACAGTTTACAGCTAATAGCTAAAGAAGCCAAGCTACCCAATTAAGCATTTAAAAGACAAAAAAACCCCAACTTTCCTTTGTTGCTTTGAGAAAGGTCCTAATTCTGTTATAGCAAAACACGCAATGTACTGCTGTGGGCTCTCATAATTCAGAGACAGTCATCTTGCTGGCACCCAGGCAAAAGTATTGAGATTACAAACCCTGATATGCCTCCATTCTTTCACGATCAATAATACTGGAACACTCAACACATCAGCCTTTGATCATCTGCCTTGCTTATGATACAGGACAGTTTCTCAAGCTTAGACACACCTCAGATGAAAAAAGCTATGACCAAAAACTGTACTGACAGTATCTTCTAGGGTCTATCTCCTCACCCATAAAACTAACGAGGAAAGTTTAAAAAATGAAACAACAAAAAAGCACTCTGCAAACCAACACTGGTGTGTGAAATAGGAACCTTCTCTCTCAAAAGGGTCCGGTACACACCTAAGCAGATTTTAACCCTGCTAACAGTTGAATTTTTCAGAATGGCAGTTACATAGATTCCATGGTAATTAACATCATAGTTACAAAATGGAATGAAAAGGAACTTAGCTGTAGTATCATTAAGTCTTCTTACCACTGCTAGGACAATGGCTTTGAAGCAGCAGGGAAGTCTGAAAGCCACCTGGGTATACAATATTTCTGGTTTTCAGAAGACACTCACTTTACTACAGCCAACAGCCACATCATCAAAGGTAATGAAGCATACGGGAAGATTAATGAAATTCATCATATACATATGCAGTCATATTATATATATACATATATATATATATATATGGATTGCTTCCCTCCTCCCCACAAGTAAGAAATAATTTTCCATACCTTGAACAAGACCACTCCATTAGCAAAGATCAGAAGCTTGACAGAAGCTGCATCTGTATATCTTGGCTTGCTATGTTCAACTGCACTGGCCACCAGTGGCAGGGACTGCAGGAGTGACACATGGCTAGCGTTTGCAGGCTGCCTTGCACTACTCAAAAGATGTTCAGCGTGCACAAAAAATGGATGCAAGCCAAAATCTCAACCAGATGTGCACATAATGATTCTGCTTAAATATACTTAAGGAAGAGTGGCAGCTGCTAGCAAGAGGTGCAGGGAGACACATGGAGAAGATACTCCTGGGTACAGGTGGAGAAACTGAAGAGCTGCTCTTGGGAAAACACCTGAAGAAGTCACTGAGAACATGTATAGACACACTCACAGAAGGACACACTCCCTGCCTGAGGAGATTCACTTCTAAGATGACTTTGGCCTACAGCTAAGCCCTGCCAGAGCAGGTACACCTCTGAAATAACTGAGTTCCACAGAAGAACCAAGCTGGAACAGACACATCCCTGAAGGGACTGTGGCCCAGTGTCACCATGAACAGTGACACTGACCAGGCCAAAGCACCAGAGGACCCCCACTAAGAAATGCAAAGCATCAGACAAGGAAGTGTGCATATGACCCCAACCTTCTCTGTGACCTGTCACCTTACTAAAGGAAATCACAGGAACTGAATACAACTCTTGGTGAAAGCAAGGGAAACTGACAATACAAAGGTGGGGAGAAGAGGTGTTAGACTTAAGGACTTAAGCTGAGCCTGAGAAAGATGGTTTAAGTGATTTTTTTATCTCCCCCCCCCCAGTACCTGAATTGGTGATTAGAAGTTGGACAAAGGGCAATAAACTGAGTTCAAGAAAAACACCACAAGACAACTGTTTCACCTGTCACATGCAAAAGTCAGGATTTTAGACATGTATCTCAAGCTGTCCTTGAATCATCAATCCTCTCAACCTGATCTCAGGACAATCAGATCAGTATTTTCCTGCAATCAACTGGTTTGATGTAAATTAACAGCAGAAAGCCAAGTGCTACAAAAATCAGTGGAGCAACATTTGCTGGACTTTCAAGACAGTGCCATAATATGGGGTAAAACAGCAAGAGGCAAATACTAAAAAGTTACTATTCATGCTAAGTCATTAAAAAAGGACATGGTTCTATAATATGATCTACTGAACCTGTTATAAAATCTTTAAAGTGTCTCTCGCAGTACATTTAATTTTAAAGCTTTATTTCAAAGTAATCTAACTGCAAATAGAAGTAACATTAAACCTTGAAATATCCCATATAAAAGTCATTCCAAGCTGGTAAAAGAAACAGTTTTGCTGGCAGCTCTGTAGTATGGTCTGCGTTCAACATTTTTGTTTTTTTTGACCACAGTTTTCAGACTGGTGTTTCTGTCCAGCCTTTTTTATGGTTAAATGGGAAGAGGCACTCTTAACCTCTTCATGCAAAACTAAAGTGACAATTGGAAAGGGGCTGAGAACCAATGTAATATACAAGATCATTCTTGAAATGAGTATGAGAATAAACACGCTGGACATGTTCAAGGCCAGGTTGGATGGGGCTCTGAGCAACCTGGCCTAGTTGAAGGTGTCCATGCCTATAGCAGGAGCGTTGGAAGTAGGTCACCTTCAAAGTCTCCTTCCAACCCAAACCATTCTATGATTCTAATGCCTTCCTTCAAATGTGATGATGGTACTTGCAGAAATGACACCATGTATGTGGTAAGGCCTTGGAGAATGGAAAAACAGGGCCACCGAGTGCGAGAACCCTTTCCTCTACCCTCATGTAAACAGGCAAGCATTATAGTATTTTTTAGTATTAAAAAGGACAGCGTTAGCAGTGTGTAAACAAACCATAGAGGGAATATAATTTCTAAGTTTAAAAAACATACTTATTAAGTATTATGGTTTGGTTTTTTAGTTGTTTTTGTTTTTGGGGTTTTTTGTTTGTTTGTTTTTTGGGTTTTTTTTTTTTTGTAGTTTTCTTTTTTTGTTTTGGTTTTGTTTAAATACAAAGTGCTATACATTAAGCAGGTTACAGTGTTAGTGAGCAAAATCCCTGTTTCAGTACCTTGATCACAAAGGTTAAACATGGCCACCATGGTATTTCTAGAGTTCAGTTAAGTGCTAAGAACAGGAACTCTGTGGTGCTGATTATTCATGCCCATTGCCAGCAATGGGTTCATTGTACTTGGGAACATATGTTTTAACAAAATTCCATATGAAAAAATATTTGAATCATTAGAAGATTAATAATCAAGAGCCTCTTAAAAAAAAGTTTTTAAGTAGAATGCCAGTAAAGAAATTACAGTAATTACAGCTCACTGAGTAGAAAACCCTCAGCTTGCAGCAGACATTCACTTTCAGGATACAGTTCAGTTGTATCTTAAGACAATTTGTAACTGGGAGTTCAAAAAAGAATCTGAAGTGTAATAATCTTGGTGTGGTTTTGCTTCACCATACAGGGTCATCTGTTCAGTACATTATCCTGCACACAGCAGTGCCTAATACAGAAATTGGGGTCAGACAGGCTTAGGTCTTATTAATGCTGGTTAGCTTTTTCCCCACGTGGACAGCACTGTACTTGGTTATCACCTCTTCCTATTGTATTCTATGTATGTTCTTTCCTTGTCATATTTCAGTAAGCTACAAAGAAGCTTTTGCTTACTAAGAAGCAATTGCTTTTGCATTGGACTGCATTAAGCTTTCAACCCCAAAATCCTGTTGTCACCTTTACAACTGATGCCTTAACTCAATCTGCAGAGCTGGCAGCATCCCTTAGAACTATACACATTCCTCCATCTATCGCCATGAATGAGAGCCCCACACACAGATCCTCATCTTAACATAGAACAAGTGTCACTCCCAGCAAAAATA
This sequence comes from Camarhynchus parvulus, assembly GCF_901933205.1. Lineage (NCBI taxonomy): Eukaryota > Metazoa > Chordata > Aves > Passeriformes > Thraupidae > Camarhynchus > Camarhynchus parvulus. The sequence continues at coordinate 157,677 of NC_044587.1, forward strand.
CCAGCTTCAGACATAAGCATGGTACCATGTTCTGCAGTACCATTACAAGATCCAAATCACATACTTCCTACTTTTTTCCACAAGCAACTTTGAGGAAGCAAACAACTCTGCTTGTGATCATCAGTCACAGTAGTTCAGTACCAAGAATCAGTATTATATACTATTCAAATAGTAAAGAATTAAAAGTATAAATACCTATCAATGACTATGTAATTTTCCTAAAGCAGGTTTCTAAAACTAGATAAAAGTTCTCACAGAAGTTTTTGTACCAATAACAAGTTCATGAATCCAGAGTTTGGTACTTGCTACTGTAGTAAGCCACAAAAATTTGAACAGAAATTTACACTTTAAATATTTGATTATTTTGACTAAGTTCCAAATGTTACATTTTACTTTAGTTGGTGTCTTATTTTTTAATAAGACATACTTATTACACACACTTCTAGAAGCTCTCACAACACAGTAATTAAAATCTAATGAAGTCAAGTACAGCATTAGACCCTAGAAGAGCAAATAGAAAGTATACTTCAGTATATATTAAGTTTATATAGTGAAAACTGTAAGTGCGCTACAGACTCTAAACAGAAATCAGCACAAAATTAGACATTTATTTCACTGAAGATAAATTAAAAAAAAAGAAGATGTATAACTGAAATCTAAACCACCCTTACCACTGCCTTTCATAAAGCACTACAACAAAGGCTACCGAATGATGCACACTACCTAATGATGCTTCAGCTTGAGGTGGAATTCTCTTTATTTTTTCTTCATTTAAATGTGAATTGTATAAGTCAGTTTGGTCATCTTAGTTTTCTTTTCCATTAAGGAGTACTACCTGAATTTCTCATTCATCTAAGTATTTCCAGGATTTTTCTCAATTTAGAGCTGAGTTTTACTGTGAATTTAGAGGACTTGGAAATACAAGATGGCTTCTGAATACTGCTGTGATTACAATCAATCTCAGATCTCATTTTGCAGGCACATTTCAGATTAGCCACATACACTTCCCACAATAAACATCTGAAGTAATATTGCAGGAAGCAAAATACATTTGATCTGTTTATACCAGCATACTTATTAAAACTTTTGTTTTGAGAACATACAATAGCAAGTACCAGACATTATTTGCATAATTAGTTTATTTTTCTTACTCTACTAAACAAACGTAAGCACTAATGTCTTAGTTCATCTCAGTAGTACTCTGCTCAGCTTTAGAAGCCTGATAGGACTTGGTACAAGAGGTCACATGCCGATGAAAACTGTCCCGCCACATAAATCTTTTCCCACAGATGTTACACTCATACGGTTTTATGCCTGTATGAATTTTCATATGGCCTACAAGATGGTGTTTCATTTTGAATTTCTTACCACAGACACCACAGCCATAAGGTCGAAGACCAAGGTGCATACTCATATGCCGATCTCTCTGACTTTTGTGTGTAAAGCTTTTTCCACACTGACAAGGATAGAGCTTATCGGCATGGGAGAATCCAGTGAGAGACGTTTCTTCTTTAATCCCAGCAGCCATATCAATGCTTTCACCATAGCCTGCTGCCATCATAAGATCCTGTCTGTGAGCACTTAAATTTCCATCTGCCCTTTCACCGGAAAATTCTTCCATAGATGAGCCATAGAAGTCAACTTGTTCATCATAATTACTTTCATCTGCCTGTTCATCAAATTCTGTTTCCATCTTTTTGTCACCTATGTGAAAATCTTCAACACCTGAAGACTGGATTGAGTGATCTGTCTGGATGGTATTAATGGATTCAGAAACTTGGTGTTCATCATAAGGGTTATCAACGCCTTCACAGTCTTGTTCAAACCTTTCTGGTTTCACATGGATCCACCGCTTGTGAGACATGATACTGGGTTTGCTATACATTGGTCTGCTATACTGGTACTCTGCACTATCGCTAGTTCCCTCTTCCCCATCCTGACTGGTCATTCCAGTGCTAAGTCTATCATGTTCTGTTGAAGAATTACTGGGAAGGTACTCATGTTCTGTCAGCTGACACGACAGTTCATCTTTAGAGCTCTCTTCTTCGTTTTCGCCATCTCTTAGTTCCTGCACTTTGTGGAATTCTGTCTGTCCTCCAGAGCCAAGTTCAAAGGTTTCAACAAGGCCATTGTAGCTACTACTGCTTGGGGACTGATGGTCACTGCCATGATTCATCTTCTGACACAGAACTGTTGGGTTTCCCTCAAGCACTTCCGTGCACTTATCCACTACGTGCCACATCTGAAGGAAACTTGCTGCTGTCAGATAACTAACAATTTCTGGCGCAGGCATTACCAGCCGGCCTGTATAGGTAGACAGAAGAATGTTTTCAAATACTCTGGGATTCATCACATCAGGCAGGACTATTCGTCTGCTGTTTTTCAGGAGAACCTGATCACAGAAATATGGTGAACTAGCTGCAAGAACAGCTTTATGGGCTCTGAAGAGATGGCCCTGAACCACAATGGACACATCACATAATTGTCCTTGCTGGCGCTGTTGGTTTAACTTCTGCAAAATGGTGCTAGAAAAATCTGGAAATTCCACTCGAAAGGAGCTTGACCCAGACTCCATTTCATTACAAATTTAGTGTTGTGCTGTAAGAAGAAAATAGGAAACAAAAATAAGAAATAAAATTAGAAATTCTGCTTCGTCAAGTATTGACCTTTCCATTTTCTTCTACGTTTTTTTTCTTTTTTCTTAACAGACTCACACGGAACTCAACCTTTTGCCATTGTTGTACTCTCTCAAGTCATCTCACTTCTCTCTTCCGGAAGTTCTACTAAGGCCATAAATTGCTATGCCAGAATATTTTGTTATGTTTCTTCTCTTCAAGAGGACTCACCAACTACAGCAGGAGCTACAAACAGCAAACTATCCACTAAGCATTTCAAACATGAGTTTAGGCAATGAAACTATTATTTCATGGAATTATACAGCAGAGTTCTAACTCCAGGATGTCCCACAGTTTGTACCAGCATATGAAAGATTTTATATTTCAAATGCCAACAAAATCATCTCATTTGTCCCCCAACAAACACTGATTTTACTCATTAAATATTTCACTTAAGATTAATTTTTCAAAAGCAACTGTATCAACTCACAGGATGACACTGGAAGCACAGGCAGAACCTCACTAAGAGTAAGGTTTATGACCCTTCTCATGTATTTCCCTATCGTTTCACTAACTGAAAGGTGGAACAGCAACAGCTTGTACAGTTTTTAATTCCAAGCTTATTGAGATATTTGGGTTAGGGCTAGGATTGCAATGTTCCTTTAGAGAAATCATACAGGTGAATCAAGAAATTGATACCTTTGCCACACAAAATTTTTCCTGCTTGTTCCTTGTGTATTTGTAACAATATAATAATTACATGACAGAATCTCAGCTAAGAGCTCCCAAATTTTCACATCTGTATTTTCACATAATCCAGATGTCTTACAAAAAGATTAACAGCCCTTTTAGCAGTAATACAACTTTTTCAAATGCATACTTGAAATTTTAAATTGAATTTGAGATAAATTTGTTATTGTAATTTGAAATGGCAGAAGTTTAAATGCCACTATGAAAAACCAACATTAACTGCTTGAGTAAGTTAAACTTGTGCAATTTTTCTATTTGACAATGTGTAAATTGAGTGCTATGGGATTCCTGAAAAGCCACGGAGCAGCAAGTGGTTTCAGCGGTCAAAGTCCACGAAGTTGCCACCCACATAATTGCAGAAGACCACCTTTAAATTTACTGTCTTCAGCACTCCTCAGGTTCTTTTCCTCAAACACCAACCCTCTTCAAAACTGAATCAGCTACCAATACTTTTCCAGTGAGCAATGGAATACTGCCCCTGCCAGTTCAATTGTTAATTTTTCTCACCACTTTGCTTAAAACAATTTGACAAGTATTTCAAGTTATCTTATACCTTGTGTATATTACATCCATTTTTTCAAACAATCAGATTTTCTTATACAGATGCATTTCCTTACCCTCCTTCAGAATATTCTCAGATTTAAGATTCTATTTTTCAATATTTGCCTACAAAAAAATAAGCCTTCAGAAGATATTCAACTGAAGTTTAAAAACAGATGCCTGCAGAATTCATATACAACTACTGATAATCTAAACTGCCATCTTTCAGCAGGGAGTCAGCATGTCACCACAAAAACATTTCCAGATGATAGCAGATTTTTTTGTATTTTAAGTTGTCATGCAGACAAAATGTAAGAGAAATATTTTCAATTAGCAAAGCCATACAAGTCAAGCAAACTGGTTTTCGAAACGAGTTTCACTCCCTCCTTCTACAATCTGTTTTGTTTTGCAGTTTTACTCCAAACTCATACAGAACAAAGTCTTCCTACTTCAACTAATAATAATATAAAAAACAATCTCCATGTTGGAGCATTGAGTAGAACATACAAGTCACATTTAATTTGCTTTAGGATACCATTAGTCCTAACAAGTGCTAGCAGGGAGCTCCTTGCCCTCTCCACGCGCAGGCCCGCAGACCTTGATCTCTCACCCTCCCAGCGCCCCCGCGATGCTGCCGCGGCCGCACTGGCGGGGCCCGGCCAGGAGCCGCTCCGGCCGCGAGACCAGACAGGCCGCAGCGACTCCCGCGGCCGCGCGGAAGCGCCAATAGGCTCCGGCCGGAGCGGACCCCGGTCCCGGTCGCACCGGGGACACCGACCCGGCCCGACAGAGCGCGGGACCGGCGGCCGCGGGGCGTGGGAAGGCCTCGCGCGCCGCCCCGCCTCAGCGCGGACCCGCGGACCGGGGCCAGCGGCAGCACGGCCGCCCGGGGTCCACGAGCGGCAGCGTCTCACCTGCGGGTCGCGGCGTCTCTCTCATAGCGGAACGCTGTCGGTGCGGCCCCGGCCCGGCCCTGCCCGCGCCCACCCCGGCCCGCACCGGAAGCAGCTGCCCCCCCTTCTGCAGGCACTTCCGCGTCCCTGTCACGTGACGCTCGCCCAGCCCTTCCGCTCCCCACCCGCAGGGGCTCTTACGCGGGGCGGTGGTGGCGCCCCCTGCTGGCTCCGTTTGGGAGCGGATGGATTTGAGCGGAGCGCTCAGTAGGAACGATTCGCACCCCAAAACCCCCTGGGCCGAGCTGTCCTGTCCTGTCCCGTCCCGTCCTGTCCTGTCCTGTCCTGTCTTGTCCCTTTGCGCCGCTGCTGCTCCCCAGGGCAATACTCTCAGCGCTGCTGTGAGCACTGCCAGGAGGGGACCACAGACAGTACAACTGAAGCCCGCCGTCCTCGCCGGGCGCTGGCGCGACCCGCGTGTTCCGCACAGATCCCTGGTGTGCTGGGGCACGGGATTTGTCCCACCGCCAAGCCGTTCCAACGGGCACGCAACCAACACACCCGTGTCGGAACCCTTGCACCGCTCGGGCTCGGTCCCGCCCCGCTGCGGCCCGCAGAGGGCGCTGCTCCCCACAGAGGCCGGACCCGAAATCCGCCCCTTTCTGCGGGAAAATGTCCCAAATATACTGAATAAAAATTAGTATTAATTATGCTTCATCTTTAATATTTTTTAAAGAAAACGGACGACAATATCTCAGTTTTTAAATGCATCACAAAGACTTCAGCTGCATCGGCCTTCCCAGTTGGTTGGCAGCCGTCGATGCAGCCCGGGCTGGCTCTCTGTGCGCCGGCTCCGCGCACACCCGGGCAGAGCCCCGCGCACACCTGGGCAGAGCCCCGCGCACACCCGGGCAGAGCCCCGAGCACACCTGAGCAGAGCCCCGAGCACACCCGGGCAGCGGCCCTGAGCACACCTGGGCAGCGGCTGCAGCCTCGGCAAAGCTCTCGGAACCGGGGCAAGAGGTTCTGTGGGGCAGAGCCGTCCCACCTCTCAGCTCGTGCCCCTGAAAATCTCACTTGAGTGAAAGCCATAGAGGTTTCCTGTGGCTGAACTGGAGCAAGAGAACGTGCTAAAACCCTGGGGTAGGAGGGAAAGCAAGCTGTTTCATGGGAGCTGAAGGAGTTCTCGTAGACAGAAGCCATCCCCACTTTAGCAAGCACTATATCTGAACAGAATTTGATGTCTTGCCTGTATTTTCAACTCTGGTAGTGCACATTCACATATTAAGTACATATCCTTCCTACATTAATAGGACTGGAATTCTAATAAAAACTGTAATACAGAAATGAGAAAAGAGAAGGATGATGTTTAACATAACACGATTATGTAGTTGTCTCTTACAGGCATTATGAGAGTACATGACCAAATAAACCACTACATAAGAATGATAAGCAGTAGGGCAAGGAAGTTTTGAGAGATGAAATAGCACACAGCTAACCAAAGCATTAAACATGAGTGTGGCATGAAAAACACTTTGGATTTCCTTCATGTGATCAGTTCTGCAGTCTTCATGTGATAACACTGACTGCAGGAACAGGACTGCAGGGTCAAGGTTAGTTTGTTAAATCAAAATTTATGTTTTACAACGGAAGCAAATGGAAACAGCATTAACTAATGTTTGTATGCTTTACTTTTTCCTGAGGTTATGGAAGTTTGGGTCAAATTCATGAATGATCATTCAGCTAAGCTTAGAGACTATATTTTTTTCTCCTTTGAATGCTTTTCTTATTATAGCATGTTTTTAAACTCCTCTGTATTCCCTGCTGTGATTAATTTAAATAATTTATTTTTAAGGCAGTGGGTTTCATACCTTTTCTGTTATAGCAAGAAATACAGTGTTCTAATAAGTGAACTGAAAGGGAATTTTTTTCTTGAGATTTGATAGGCTGACACAGGTGTCTCTCCAAAGCATATTTGTTTGGATTTTGAGATGGAGACAGTCTGCATCACCTTGCCTTTGTTAACAAAAGGTCTCTATAATTCTTGCATGATAAGATTCTACAGTTTTATGAGGATAACAGCTCTTTAGGTTCACTCTGATGGTGAAAAAAGTGTCTTTAGGTCTGTCCTATAATGTTCATGTATTCTGAAAGTTTGTATTCTTGGTACATCTAGTAAGGTGACACTGGTTATACTTTGCTGTATGAGTCAGACTTCAGCTACCAATCTACTCAGAAGGGCAAACCAGTACTTGTGGTTTCTGTGTAGTTATACAGAAAAGTTTCCTTCTCCAGAAGACTTGAGGCTCGATGCCACAGACCCTGCTCAGATAAACCTTTTGCTAATTTTCAATGCTGGAGAACTTGTCTCCGAGACAAATAGGAAGGGTATTTTTTCTTTAATCAGCTTCTTCAGAGTTTTAAAATTTCTTTCTCTAAGTGAGAAGAAAAAATTGATACAGCTGTAATTATGTAGGGTGGGTCATTTGTATGTTGTTAGTTTTGGTTTTACATTTGTATAAAATTTTATATTTCAACAGACAGACACTGTCTCTAAATGCATTGTAGCACTACTGCTCAGAAATACAACAATTTATTGATCTCCCCATTATATTATTGAAGAATTAAAAAACCAGTGAGCATTAATGGAAGCCTAGGAAATAATTATGTGTGTATCAAATATTTATTGTTTGCTCATAAAAAAGGGAATGCCACAATGATAAGACAGATACACTTTAAAATGTAACAAAAAGAATTGTAAAATTTTATAGCACTCATCAAGAGGAGGAAAGTATTCAGTTCCACAACACCTTTAAATTTTAAACAGACACACATTGCAAAGTCCCTTGAGCAAAGCTTAAATAATACATTATAAAAATATAAATTTCATTCTGCTTCTCCCCAAAAAGGGACGGCTGTGTGCTGAGAAGACCATCCAGTGCTGAAAATTGACCCCAACATTGATGCGTGCAGAAAACAAACCAACCAAACAAACCTCCATTTATGATCCAGCAATAGACTTGTTTTTATTGTACTTATAAAATATACATAGCCTTTTATTGAATTGCCTGCTGTCGAAATCTGCAAGAATTTTATTGCTTTTTACTGTCCTGGAGAGGAATAAAGCAGCAGCCTCTGTGTAATTTCATAAGAAGCAAGGACACTAAATCTAATTTTGCTGGATATTGGCTCGATCATAAAAAAACAAGCAATGACCAAAATTTAGAATTTTGGAATACAGAGTATCTGTATGTTTCTCCTCATTTGTATTTTAAAAAAATCTATTATATTTATATCTGAACACAGACCACATTACAGTGCACTGTGTGCACTATTGTAAGCTTTGCATTTATATATCTGTCATGATAGGTGCATGAGTCTGTTTCAGTATTAAATCAGAGTCTGTGCACTTTAAAGCAGTATCTCCTTTCTTCCACTTTGAAATGGGGTGGAGTAGACTCTGAAATACAATGGGAATAAGGTGGACTTGGCTACTGAATAAAATGTTTTCCTTGCCTTTTATCACCTTTCCTCTGAACTTACTGAGGGATCAAAGCATGACATGCCCAGACTCTCTCCAGAGAAGCCACTGTCCTTGAACCTGAAAATGGGGATGTAATTTTTGAGTAAAATGTGTAGGTTAGGAACTTCTCAACAAGATTCACAGCATGCTTCTGTTGGCTGTGTTTCCAGTCTTGGGATCCACTGTGTCTTTCCCAAATTTCCCAGATATCTGAGAGAATATTGGATCAATATATGCCTTGTTTTTTGTTACATCCTTTCAGGGGTGAAATGAAACTCTTGAAAAATTATTTGACCTCCTATTAGCCAAATGCTGATGTTGAGCAACAAGGTCAGTTTAACAGTTCAAGAAAAATGTAGGAAGAAAAAGTACTTTTCTATTATAAGTTTAGTTGTTTTACATGAGGCAAGGACATGCAGGATCTGATACCACCAGGCATGGTCCATCTGCTCTTATTCTGGAGGGTCCCAAAGCACTTCACAGTTAAAAGTTCTGATGCAGCTTTGACCCAACTCCTTGAAACTTTGATCACTGGGAACTGAAGATGTTCAGAATCAAACTGTTAAATTAATAACATTCCAGGACAGACAGTCAAGAAGAAAAAATAATCTTACTGAAAGTTTTGAATGCAAGGGGATATGAAAGGAGAAAATTTACAGAAGAAGCAGTATTGCACACAGATGGCTGAGAAAAAAAACTCATCTTGTCATCACAGGACATATGAGTAAGGGACTGTTTCTGTTGCTACCAGAAGACTACAGCATCTCAGTCACAATAAAGTATGGAACAGCCTGGAAGCAGGATTTTCTTTTACCAGAGCATGAAAAGCCCCTCAGTCATAATAAGACTTGCCTGTGAGTCATAAACTTGTTCCTATCTTGAGTGTTGAAAATCTTTACTGATCTTTTAATCCAAATTTTGTTTGTAAAGGACATTGAACTTTAAATTAATTATGTTTTCATGTAAAAATAGTTAATTTCATCCCAGAGAGAAACCTGCAGAAAGCTCCCAGGGGAAACAGTCGGGCTTCATTTGTGTAAACAGAATAAACACTCCTTAGGATGAATTTGAGTATCATCACAAAATTCTGTAAAAAGAAGTTAGTGCCTGTATGGGAAAATTCATTGAGAAAAATCTATAAAGCAGAAAAATATTTTAGCTCAGCTTTAATAGAGCAGCTAGGGGGAAGATGCATCTCTGATGTTGAGGTGGGTGCTTTGGCCAGTACAAGGTTGCCCTGCCCATCACTGGTGATGGACAGAGCCTGTTTAAGGCAGGTAGCAGAGCCAGCACTGAGCAGTTCTGTGGGACGGGCACGTTGAGGTGCTGGGCATGTGGGCTGTCCTATCCCACCCTGTTTGAGGCACTGCATGGAAGGTGCAGATGTAGCTGGAAGCACTTCAAAATTTACTACTAAATTGTGGTGGTTGTTACAGAGGTTTTCTGAGAGGTAAAAAGAAAATTCTGTGTCATGTGTCTCAAAAAAAAGTGCCTTATTCTCAGATATTTCTTTACACAATGTAATTGCATTCCATCTGAATTTCTTTTGGTCCTGTTTTTTTTTTTTTTTTACTGCGCAGGCACTTATGAGGAGATATCTCTCTGGAAGCACCTTGGACAAAAAAAAAGGTAAAAAATTATTTGGCGTCATAGGGTAGATCTTGGTGTTTTCAAGAAGCAGCTTGATGCCAATGACTGCAAGCAGACACCTGTTTTGGAATAAACTGAAACCAGACTCCTGCAGGAATCATTTGTTATCAGAAGCTGGCTCTTTAAAGCTCTTAGATACTGGATACCTGCAAAAATTCAATTCATTCTTTCTTGTGAAGCAATCTGATTCTAAGTGTTTTACTGTCAAAAATCTGTCACAAGGCCAGGAACAAGACATAGGGCTCTGTGTATGTACTGGTCTTGGCTATTCTTTCAGTAACCTCAATGAAAAAGGAACTCAAATGGAGCTTGAATGGGTAGTTACTGAGGAAAAGAAGCCATGTTAACCTTTCCTCAGATGTACAGGTATGAGAGTTATCCAAAAATGAAGGGCTACAACTTTGAGCATGTCACTGGTATAAGGTCAAAAAGTGTCAGAAAGGGTCAGCCCTGCAAAAATTGACTCTGCGAGTGGATCCTCTTAAATATCTGCTCTATTCCTAAAAGTGTATCTCTGGAGAACTGTTCAGACTGGGGGTATGCTGTGATCTGCTCATGCAGGGCAAGTTCTGTATGGCTGTGTGAATGAACTAATGGGCAGGAGACAGCTGGGCACCCTAGCAAAGGGTGTGTGGGTCCAAAACCTGCAGCAACCCCAGGCCTGGTGCTGGGGAAAGCAGGTCATCCCCCAAGGCTAAATAGTTTCAGAGGCCAAAGTGAGTGTTGTCAGCCAGTTTGACACTGAAATTGCATACTTTTAGTTTTTTGGGTGGTTTTTTTTTTCTGTAATGTGAACTACTGCCTTTAAAATCAGTCTGTTTGGGGATTGGTGGTGGTGTAAGTCTTGCTTTTGTGAGGCTACAACTCTACTGCACACAAAGAGTTTTTGTTGACGTGTGGCCGAGTCTCAGGCAGGACAGCACACAGCCAGGGCTTTCTGCTGTGACTCAGCTGATTAACTCCATAGATCACCCTTCCTGTGATGGAATCAATGGTTGTGGTTAAAGGTCTCTTAAAAGGTTTTTCCAGTAATGACTTTGTAACAAAGCTCCCACCAAATAGTTTAGTGCCATGTGATTTCTCCTTTATTGATTTCAATAAAAAGGCTAATTTGGAGATATGCTGGATTGTCATTTCTGGGTGGAGGATGGTTAATATAACCAATGGCATTGCTATGGCACAATGGAGACATCGACCCTGACACACAGAGAACAGAGAGAGTTTAGCTGGCAAAGAAAGATGTTCCAAGTGCATATCCTTGTCTTGACAAGATATAGCAGCTACCCAGCTGCATGCTGGTGGAAGTGCATGTAAAAAGCACAGCCAGATTGGCCAGGTTCTCGCTTGTTCTAGAGAACCAGAACCTGTGTCCAGGCCTCCTTGGTGTCCTGCCAGCCCAGGACCATGGTGTGGCTGCCAGCCCACTGAGGCTCTCAAGGGACAAGGCCATCCTGCTGCAGGCAGGGGGACAGAGCCAGCCTGGCCCACCAGGGTCTCAGCCCAGGGTGGAGCAGAGTGGTGGGCAGTGCCCCATGGTGGGAGCCAGCTCTGCCAAAAGGGGGACCACAGGTGTTGTGGACATGGTGCTGGCCTGCCCCAGGCCCTGGCTGTGACCAGGCTGAACCTCCAGAACCACAGCGACATTCGGACCAAAGCTGCTCCCCTCTGTGCTCCCAGACCACGTTAGAGTTTGCAGGGTCAAGCAATCTCTGTGCAAGGAGCTGCCTAATCCCCTGAGCCAGGAGATCATGGAAGGCCCCTGAGCACAGCCAGGGAGGTTCCTTCACCTCTGCATGCTGTTAGAATTCACAGAGATTATTTCTTCTGGGCTAATATTTCCTTGGGTTTAGATCCTAATCTGTTCACTGCATTCTCTCATAAGTGTTGGGATTATAAATTCTAATGCTTTTCAGAGTGACAGGACTACGCTCAGAAGAAGGCTGCTGTCAGAGAAGGCGATGCAAGATTTGCCACAATAGTTTAAGAACTTGCCTAGGAAAAAAAAACCACTTCAGTGTCAGACTCTGAAGTACATGGCTCTGAGCCATTTGAGAGTGTGCCCATAGCTTTTTAAAGAATTCTGGCTTTGGAAATATTAGCTTAAGTAGTTCTGAGCAATACTTCAGGAAAGTATTATATTGGCTTTAGCTACTGTAAGTCCAGCATTAGTAACAAAACTCTGGTTAAATACTTGAAGAAAAAAAACATTCTCAAAAAACTTGATCTGTTTAAAAGCATTATCCACTTTGGTTATATTAAAAGTTCCCTTATTTCAAAAGAAAAGGATTCAACAGATTTTTAAAAACCCACCAAACTAAACATAGTTTGACAATGAAGAAAGCCTGCTTAGCTGTGATCTCTTCTAAATACTAACCTCCATTCAGTGCAACATAGTGGGAGCTTGCAGCTGCCTGCTGAGGACTCTGTGGTTTGCATCTTCTCTAAATGTCGTTATGGAAGGTGAGTTAGTCCCAGTACTAGCTGCTTGAGCACCAGTTGCTTACAGCCCCAGACCTAGCACAATGCAGGCAGTGGAAGGACTCACACTCATTTCCAGAGTGATGGAGCTAAGCCTGTGGTGACAAGGGCCTGTTCTCATCTCCTTTCCAGACTTAAAGCAGAGAACGCAACTGAGGGAGAGGTCAGTGAAACATCATATCCACTCTCTGCCCTGTCTTCCTAGTCCTCTCATCAACTTTGGATCTTCATCTTTCTTCTCCCATACCACCCAGTCCCTCCTCTCAGAGAAGTGCTGGTAACTCCTGAGACTATGTGGTATTAAAAGTAACTTGGTAGTCTTATTTCCAAGCAAGAGTGTATCCAGTTGCTCTAGTCTGTAGTTTCTGCCTGTGTTTTGACTTGCTGTGACCATAAAATTATGTTATAATGTATTTTCTGCATGTTTAGCTTTTGCATGTTGTTTACTCAAGGAAAAGCTTGGAAACCGGTATGTGTATGACGTGTGCATGTGCAAATCTGTGCACGCACGAGGCCGCGCCACGTGTGTGTAAAGACGAATAGCATGTGGAGACCTGCTTTCTCGTTTTGTCTGCTTTTACTTTCACACGAGTGGACGCATCACCCAAGCGCGTATCTCTAGCTTCCATGATCTGATAGGGGAGTTCTTCAGTTTTCATCTCTGCTTATAAGTTAAATTGGTCAAATCACTGTGGTTTAAGATAGAAAAACACAACAGAAGCTGCTCAGCTGAATGATTTTTAGCACAATATGAAGAAAAAAACCAGGTCTGGCTTCTCTTTCAAATAAGTGCTGCGCTCTGCAGAGCAAAGATCAAGCCAAAGTTCACCTTATCAGCTGCTGTACCTCACCTGGGGCTCTGTTATTGATAGGTCTGTCATCCTCCCTAATATTGGAGGGGTAATAGCAGCCGATGATTAGGCCACTCTCAAGCTATTAACTACATTTCTTATCCCTTTTATAAGAGCTTCTTAGTCAGCTGGGAAACAAAGGCTGCCTTCAACGAACAAGAGCCCAAATTGTGGGTCTGCATCCTGCAACCTGAAAGACACAACTGTTGCACTTAGAGGAGCCTCTGATGGCAGCGAGGGGGTGGATGTCAAAGGTTACTCCATGGTGTTATCTGAAATGAGCAGGCTCTGGCTGCCTCTTGTGCTGACAGAAGCTTGCAGAGAAATTACAGAAAATTGCCTGTTTTGTCAACATTTTCTCGTGAGGTTTAGAAAAAAAAAAGGATTCTAGTTTCAGCAAGTCAAAGGGGCTCAGTTAGCCTAGAAGTGACTGACAAACACTCTATTATTCATCTATGTAAAAAAGTGATATTTTATATCATTTCTTTGAGTGATTGTTAAGTGACTGGATAGTGACACTGACATGCAAGCTAATCCCAGTAATATTTCCAGTTATTGTTTGAAGGCAGACTTACATATTTGTCAGCACTGACAGTAGGTATATTCAAAAAGAAGTGGTGATGAAGAACCAGTGCCTAGTCCAATCCCAGTGCACTGGGAGGACCTGTACCCTCAGATCTCAGTGCAGAATGCACAGGCAACGGACAGGACTGTGGTAGAAAAGGCAGTCATGTAGTCCCTTTAACAAGCCTTTCACCTAGCGTAAAACCACAGAGATAGGACTCTGTAGTCCTATCTAGTAGTACAATAGGACTTCTGCCACAGTGTAGCTTGAAAAATGTTTTACTGTCTGGCTCTTGTTTTAGCCATACAGCAGAACTTTTTTTCTGCACAGACTGTTACTGAATTGGAAATGTTTTTACAGGAACGAATCATCCAGTAAGCTTGAAAAAAAGTGTCCTTATTAAATCTTGCTTAAGGATGGTGGATGGAGACAGTGAAAGAATCGGATCTGTAACTCTCCTTGCTTTCTCACAGAACATGGAGTCTGGTGACTGTTGCCTGTTGTGAGGCAACTGCCCTGTGTAATTTACCTTTGGAGGCTCATTGCTGGTGTCATGGGGAAGAAAGGCATGTTTAGCAGAATACAATTCTAACTAGCCTGCCTTATCATAAGCCTGAAGAGTGGTCATGTTACAATTTATTGCTGATCCCTAGCATTCTACTGAAATGGCCCTTGTGTCCTCCAGCATTTGTTCAACACTCAGGGTAGCTGCTGTCATAGGTACATGCTAGCTGTCACATTGCAGTCATCACCAGCTGGTACCCCAGCCCTGTGCTGTGACAGCGGCTTGGAACTGTGATGCTTCCCTCAGTTGTTTGCACTGGGCAGAGCGGATGCTAGAGGTGACTTTATGAGGCTGGTAAAGGCTATTTACATCTTAGATGAACTGATGGCTCTTAGCTACAATTCATAAAACCATTAATGACTTATTACTGTGTTCCTGCTGGTCGGTGGATGTTGTCAGATTGCCAGAGAAAACACGACAGAGCAACTGATCTAAAAAGACAATTTGGAACAAACATGCATGAATATACTATGAGACATTATCTAGGATCAAGTATGAATTTTAAAATAAATGTAGCTTAGTAGTATATCTGGGATCAAGTATGACTTTTACAGTAAGTGTAGCTTTGAAGTACTCCACCGACATGTGTTTTGAGAAAAGATTACTTTGGTAATAAGGTGCCTTTGGCATTGGTGCTGCTGGTGACAGAAGGCTTACAGTGAAGGAAAGAGATGTAAAAGCACAGCAAAGGCTAGTGGTGTTCAAACTGGGATTGCACTCTTGGAATGCTCACCAGGAGTTGCTGGCATTCACATGTGGAGTCACTGCAAAGTAAAATCTATGGAAGTGCAGACACTGTGGATGTAGGATGTTTGGGTGCCCTCAGTCTTAGGGAGGAGTGAAAACATATTTTAGCAAGGAGAAAAAACGGTTTGGAAGAGCAAATTCTGCAGACAAACTGCAACCTTTAGTCAAAGAAAAGTAGTTCATAAAAATTGGACAAACTTACTACAAACTGTTAGAATTACATTACTGAAATCTAAGCTCTAGGGTTACTCTCTCATTCTTAAAATGATACAATGCAAATATCAGTAAGTCTATAGGCAGGGAACAAAAAGTGTTCAATTTTACTGTAAATAACTTGGTTTTGTTGAGAGAAGAGATGAAAAAGAGAGAATGTAATAATGAGAAATAAAAAAAGTCCACAGAAAATCACACTCACATTTATCCTTGCTCATAATGTAAGAGCAAATGCAGCTGAGGACAGGAAAGGCTCTTCTACCTAGTCTTTAGAACTCTTTGTAGAGTTCTAAAGACTAGAACTCTAGTCTTAGAACTGTTTGTACTATACATAACACCAATGTCGCAATTATACAAAGGTGTGACAAATTTTGTGCAACAAGAAACACCAAACTCTTATCGTATGAAACCATAGAAGCTCAGGATTCAGCATGCTACTTGTTAGCAATATTCTGTGATGTGTTGATATAATTATCTTTCCTCCCTTAGCTTATACTTTCCAACTGGAATATTAATAACTGTAAATGAATCTGTATTCTACCTTCTTCTTTGTGAATTGAATTGGGGAGCGCTGCCTTAGAACTTTTCATGCACAAGAAGAATTGATATGTAGAAATAATGTAAACATGACTGTTGATACTGTTCACTCGCAATGGTATTTTATTCTTTAATGCTACTTTGGAGAGCCTAGTAGTATTTCCAGCAGCCATAAAGTTGAATCTCTTGAAAACTTGGTGTCCCTTCTTTTACTTCTCAGCAGTGACAGTTCAGATCTACCTGCTACAGAGCACTGGGGTGTTTCTCTGCAAGTATTTTTTTTTAAATAGACCCTTTAATATGCTCTAAAAATGCCTTTCCAACCTGAGTTTTCTCTCAGTGTTATTAATTTTTTTATTACAGATCTTGTTATTTTCAAGGTTCCCAAAGGACCTATTTACAGCAGACATTTATGGAAAAGAAGCATGGTTAAATTGGTGAAAATAACTGCAGAAGTCATAAGTAAGTAATATAAGCTGTAGCAAGGACAATGTGTGTTGCTTTAATTTCCAAAATAGCAATAGTTCAGACATTTAATTGCATTTTTATGACTTTTTTTTTTATAGATGTCTGGTGTAAAATAAGTTGCCAGTAATATGTAACTACTAATAACTTTAAGTTTCCTAAGCTGGCATTAGATTTCTTATCCAATTGGAGAGGAAGGTCACTTAATATACTCTTCCTCCTTATGAGGAAAAAAATGTGGATGGTGGATATATATCTGTGTTTTTACACTTGCATTACCTGAAATCTTTTCTTCAGTAGGAAAGATACAGGACAATTAATTATTTATGTCCTCTCATAGTCTTAGGTGTGTAAAGGGACCTTTTCTACCCAAGGGATGTTTTGAGAAGCTAGCTTAGCTTAATTTTGCAATAACTGACTCCTAGGGTCATAGCTCTATACTACTGCGCCTACCAGCTCTTATTGTGTAGGGACACAGGCTGCTGCAGTGCTCAGCTTGGGCCTTAATATTGAACTAAACAAATATTAATACCAATAGTAACTTATGAGGGTGGGAAAATGTAGCAGACAAAGACACAGTCTTGCTCTGTCTATAGGTCATGTCTGTGTTGTTCATGGTTAGTGTCCTTTGGGAAAGAGCATATCTATCCCTACCTGCAGAAGCTGGTCATGTTTTCCTTGCATGCCATGTACTCCCAAAACACCTAATTGTAATTTCTGTAGTAATTGAAGGTAAGGGGGGCTAGATGATTTTTAAAACATTGCATAGAGGATGAATGTTCTGTGCTTTGTGGCATGGCACAAAGGTGTATTGAACGCTTTTGAGGTAGTGTTCAGGGCTTGTCCTGGACAGAGGCAGAGTAATTTGTCTCTCATGCAAATTATGCATTTCTCATGCATAATTTCTTCCGGAGTATCTCTTATGTGAATTAGTCGGCTAGCTCTAGCTTTGCTTAGGTTACTTTAAGGATGGAATTAACTGCAACTAGGAAGGAACTTAAGTATTGTAACTGAAGTTTGGGTTATGCAGACACCAGGGTCTACATTAAATAAGGAGCAAGTTAGATTGGTAGGTTAGCCACCGGGAGGACTAAATCACATGTCAAGAACTAATATGACCATTTATGCAACTTCCTTCCTTCTCTGCTTCGTATCTTTAATCTTGATGCCAAAAAAGAGATACACAAATTCTCTAAACTCATAACAAGGTATTATTCACATCATGATCTCTCTCTTGACCTCTTCTTCCTCCATCTACTGACTTCTTTCTAAATCCCTGACAGTATGCTGAGGAGTCATTTATTTATTAGAATCCAGTAATGCATTACATACAATGCATTCTTCCAAGTGATGCACTTCTAATTATTCCCTTGGGGATTATTCAAGCAAAACTGATGTTGGGAATATACATTGTGACTGTTCAGGTTAATGGCCCAGTGATTCATTAGACATTCTTAGAAAGTAATTGATTGTATTAACTGTTCACTGAATAGTGTGAACCCCAGCTGCTGCACTGCCCTCCCAGCACTGGCCCAGAGCTTCTGCCATGGCAGCATCAGTGGGGCGAATTGCTGCCAGCTGTTGTGCTATGGCTGTTGGATCTCCTTGTTTTACTTTCCCCAAAGCTGGGATCTGCTGCCATTGTCACTCTGACTCTAAATCCTTCAGGAGAGCTGTGATAACATCTCAGAGTGGAGCTGCTGCTGAGTCAGGGACAGTGATATTGAGCTGGCAGTGAGGAAGGTTACCTGCTCTTTGGCACTGGCCAACATTAGGTTACTCAGTAGTCTCATTCAGTGCAGTTGAAAACAGGGCATTTTACAAACCTCTATTATGCTCAAAAGAGCAAATGCCTTGGTGAAAGTCATATTGCTCAAAGAGAATGCAGCTGTGATTTGAAGGCTCTCACAACTGCTGAAGGTGAAGACTAAATGGCCTGGAATAGTGAGAGATAAAGCTGAATGACAGGGCCTAATATGACCAGCTCTTACATCATGTACTCTATTTTTCATATGGTAGTCTTCCCCTTGCCTTTGCTGCAATGACCTAAGGAAGACAAATAGTTAACAATGCAGCTCCTATTACGCCTGAGATTTAAAGCAGCCTGTTAGCCTCTGCAAGCTATTTGTGTCCCTGTCCTTTTTTGCATCCACTCTTCTCTCTAGAATAAGGCAAGACACCTGTCCTCTGGGTTTGGCTTTGGGTTTAACACTGGTAAAGGCAATGGACCAGAAACCTCAAACCTGTGGCTGCCTGCTGACTCTTGGGTCTAAGGTTCTAGTTTTGTCTGATCAGAGATTTATAGCTATCCTCTTCCTACTCTGACAGCACAAAAGCTGATATTTACACTGAGTGATACCAGACTCTCATTCCCTTCTGGGATGACTCATCCCAGCATCTTTGTGGGCTGCTGGGTTCTCCCTGTCCTGTGTAGATCTGAGAGCTTATTCTCACAGGTCAGAGAGATTTTCTAGAGTAGAACTGACACTGAAATACGTGCCAGACGCTGTATGGAAAGATCTGCTTTAGATCTGCAGGAATTGCTGCATACTGGTGACAGAAGGAAGGCTTCCTTGTGGAATTAGCTCACCATAGAATGCTTTATCCCAGAATGAAAGTTAAAAATGCCCCTACACAGGGAGCAAAACCTGCTTCTTTGTTCTGTGTTGCTCTGAGCTTGCGGAGGGCATTGCTTGGGCAGGAGTAGCTGTGCTTACAAGTAACTTTTCCAAGTTGGAATCGCATGAGATGTAAATCACCTGAGATGTAAATGTCACCTGCCACCAAAAAGAGGCTGTCATAGAGGGGCACAGAGATAATACTGAAGACCAGTATAGTCATAACCAGGCTCTATTTGCAGGGGGGAAAAGTCTGCCAACAAAATTAATATGTATTGAAGTAAAAGCAATGCAAGACATTGGTGCAAACCTCTATGACAATGATGCATCCCACTATGGCAGCCATTATTATGACCCTTATAGTGTCTGGCTTTGAAAAACATAGAATCTGTTTCAGGCATTCTTATTTCTGATCATTTTAGATGTCAGATCAGAGAAATTTGGCAACTTGTAATTAAGGTAACAAATTGTAGAAGACTTTGTGATAAGGAGTTAAAAGTGTCACAGAGAGTAAACTTTTGTAATTACAGTTTGTTTAAATACTCCCTAAGAGATTTCATCTCTGTAATTTACTCTTGCTCAGAATGTTATCTTTGTGAGGAGTCATGGTGATTGATTACATGGTGAGTATCTGAGCAGTCAAATGGGGAAGAGTTGTGTAACCTCTTATAGAGAATCCCTAAATCTTGCAAATTCCTGACAGGACAGTCCTCCAGATATTCTGTACCTGGTCCAACCTTTACCTGGAATATATATACATATATATATATTTGTGTGTGCATGTGAGCATGTGTGTGTTATTATATCTACTTATGAAACCCGCACACCTTATAGAGAGCATTGCCTAAGTATTTAAACACTGCCTTGCTACACACATACAGAAAGCAATCTATTAAAAAATACAAAAGTAAATGCAAATCAGGACAGCTGCTCTTGTCTTAGAGTCCCTGTAGGGAGCTGTTTGGGTGTGGAGGAGCTTCATTGCTGCTGGGTATGAACACATACGTCTGTGTATATGTGTCAGTCTGTGGCATATGTGGAATGACACAGTCTTTCAGACAGATAAGGTAAGACTGGCTTTAGAGAGACATTGGGTAATAACTTCAATTAGTCTGAATTTGGAAAACAGAATATATGTTTGCCATATGAAAATGTAAAATCACTGCCAAGAAACAAACACACAGAGAGCATATCTTTGTTTTCGATGACCAAAGAAAATTATTTGGTACTTTGGAATCAATAAATTTGGCTTAAAGGATGGAGCTCAAGGCAATCTTAACTAATCACTGTTTTTAAAAGCATATAAAATTCAACGAAAACCTTTAAAAAGAGATATCTTAGACACCATATCAGTGTCAGGGAGAGTAAAACCTTCTTTGAACATCCTGCCAACTGCTAGTCACTTACTGAAGTTTTATAACATTAGCTTAGTAGTGGCAGCCTTCTTTATCTGTCACATCTTGTTTTATTTGCATCAGAGGCTATAATTATATTCATACAAACTTTACGTCATTTTAAAAGCTGAAAGCAGCCCCTGATTTATGCTCCCTACAAGGCAGTGTTTTCTCTTCTGGATGTAATATGTCACAGAGAAGAGTGAAAGTGCAATTGCTGCCATCCTTCTGCCTCCTCCAAGCACGCCTCCAGGACACTGCAGCTACTCGAGCCAGGAGCAGCAAGCCCAGCAAGGCTCACACGCAGGGCAGTGCGAGAGCCCCAAGCTCTGACTCCATTGAGGGCTTACATTTTAAAGTAAGAAGAACAGAGAGGACATGGGGGCATTGCAAACTCTTCTGTCCATACCCTGTCCCCTTTTGGCTAAAGAATGACGTCCTTGCTTGAGCTTCATCTTCACACATAAAATATCTAAAATAAATTTTGGACAATAAAACTTTTCTGAAAGAGCAGACATACACCACCAGTGCTACCATTTCAAAGACATTGGAGTGAAAAATTTTGCCACTAAACTACTGAATTTTCTTGCAGTCTGCCCAACTCCACTTCTAAAGAAATTCAGCTGCATGCCCTGTCAAAATGCCAATAGCTGACGAGAAAGCTTTTGGCTGACGAAAGGCTTTTGGCTAAAAGGCTAAAATGAAGATTTATGGCCTGTGATGAATCTCCCTAGGGTCATTTCCCAAATTATCATGCAAAAGGCCAACACTGTCCCCTTACCATATATATGTTTTGAAAACTTTCTTCAAGCTGGCTTCTTATTATCTCTTAAAACTAATTTAAAAATAATTTTCTGAAAACCCTTGGTAATGTCAGTTAACATGAAGCCAGGTTTCAATTGCTTAGCAAGGGTTTGTCTGGGGTTGACTGGTATGTAAACAAAAAATAAGAAGTCTTTAGAAAAATTTGAGCCAAATACAGAAGTATTTCTTATGGACAAATACTGCATGGGCTCATGTTTCTAAATGGATCGAGTTTACACATTTCTGGAGAAACAACTGGGAAAGGAAAACCTGACCTCAGCATCATTCCCATCAGTGACAGCATGTGGAAATGCCAGGCTTTGTGACGTTTTCCATGTTTTTATTTTACATCATTAACATAGGATCAGCGTGAGCTCATGTCTCTGCAGTGTTCACCTGTGGTCTCTGCTGAAGTCACTGTTGGTTCAGTGCATGGCCATGTGAGAGGAATGGCCAGAAAAGCCACATTAGATCTGCCCGACAGGCCTCTCCTGAGGTTGTGACAAGGACCTTCACAGAGAGCAGCACTGTGTGAGCATCAGTCACTTGGTGTTTCCAAACCACCGCTGGATCTGAATTTTCCAACATCTGCCCAGCCAAAAAAGTTTCCCCCTGAAAAATCTACCCTTGCCTACATCATGTCATTTTCCCAGCAGCTTCTGAGACCCTCCACAGATGTGTTGAGATTTCTGAGGAAACGTGGGTCACAGAAGACTGCAGGAGGAGTAAGCCTCTGGAGCCAGTGCCCAGCAAGTGAAGCTGAGGAATTTACAGCCCTCCTAGTGCTCCCACTTTATTTCTCCCCACAGCCATGTGACCCTTCCTTCTGTGTTGTGTCAGCAGAGATCTTGAACACGAGAGCACAGTGCGTTCCCGTGCCTCGCTTGCTGCTGTTTCTCCAAGTTTCCCGTCTCTGAACTCGGGCATGTTTCCCTCCTGCACAGGGCGTGTGGATGTCGTGGGCTGCAGTGGGGGCGGGGGATGTCCCTGGGGAGCAGAGGGGAGCGGGGCTGCCGTGGGCCTGGAGGGAAGGACAAACCAACTCCCACTCCGGTCGCCACTGACCCCGGGACAGGGGCACTGATGGCCCCCAGACCCTCCCAGGACAATCTGCACTTCTGCATTGCTCATAAACAAATGCATCTAAACCACCACAATTTACATCCACTTAAAATTCTGAATACCTTTTCATTTATCTAAAGCTTGCTGAGGTGAGTTCCTATAAGGGAAGACTTATTTCATTTCCATGAAATGTTTATATTTTCTGGGAAGTTTCTCTCTCACCTCTTTAAATTTTACTGCAGTTGGCGTGCAGCCTGTAGTAGGGTCCTCCCAAGGAAGCTGGTGAGGCAGAAAGGTTCAAGAGGGACTATAAATTTCAAACTTTCTGGGTTAGAATAATTTAAGTGCACGGAGTTCTTAACCTTAAAGGATCAATAGTGAGGTTTTTTTTTTCCTTGTAGTGCTGTAAAATTCAAGTTAAAGAAACCAAAAACCAAAAAACAAAAAAATACCAACAAAACCCAAACCCAAATCAAAACCAATTTCCCCCAAACTCAGCTTTAAAATAAATAAAGGTTGTATATGAACAAGGGATTGATCCTGAACCTTTTCTGGAGTTTCAAATTCCATTGTCTGAAGGATGTCTGCTTTGGCTGTTCAGGAGAATAACCATCTCAAGAAAGTTTCTTACAAAAAGGTATAAATACCCATAGCCTAGTACTCATCCTTGCAAAATTGATGTCGTTCTCTTTCTGCAATTAATTTCTTTGTTCTAAGTCCAGAAGGGACTTGGCCATTTCAGCACTGATTTTTGGAGTGGATTAGGGCTGGCTGATCTGATATGTGCCCATGGGTGAATCTGCAGCTGTATAGACCTCTTCTCTGAATTACATCCTGCTGTAATTACATTTTCTGACCAGTTTGCCGAGGCTCTGGCTTAATATCAAGCATATATGTGCCATTTTTAAGTTTTATATCCTCTCATATGGTATTTGTATTAAAGGCATTGGCCAACCTGTTACCTTCTCAGAATAAGAATGCATGGCCACAGTGAAATATCTTGCAGGATATTCAGGCATCCATATTTGTTTTGGGAAAAACCCCAATACCTTCAAATGAGGTTCACAAACTTTTACCAAAAAACACACAACAAATTCCAGTGCAATACAAAAATCTCAGCTATTGTTTCTCCAGCAGGAATGTAGGGTAAATGCAACTCAAAAGAAATATGAATATGCCATATCTAGGAGAATAGATACCACATTTAGCAGAATATATGAGATCATCAATCTAATGTGGGAAACATAGGACCCTGAGGTCAGCATTTGACAAGTAGTGAGGGAGAAACTGTTTTATAAAAAACAAATTCCCATTTAGCCTCTAACCCTTCACACAGTCTCTAACAATAATTTTCAGTCTGAAATCTCTGTCCTCAGTGGGAGGATGATGCTGAGTCCCCCTTATACAGAGGCAGACTGACAGGGGGTGGAAAGGGTCAGTACAGGCCACATTCAAGATGTTTTAAACACTTGTTCCTAGCAGCCTGGCCCAAAAATAAAAATGTGAGACCTAAACAATCAGAGCAAACTAGGGTCTCTGGGTCTGTTTTGAAGCTCTCCAGGAGCAGCCCTACAGAGAAAATTCCTAGATTAATCTTCTGGATGCCCTTCCTTGATCCAGGATTAAGAGATGAAGTTCATTTTGACATCTTACGTAGAAACTCCATTTGTAGATGCCAAGAACTGCTCAGAAGAAATAAAAAACACCTTGTGTGACAGTGGCAAGGCTTTCTACAATGAAAGTATCATCTTTACAAACCAGATGTGTAGCACAGAAGCACCCCATATGCACAGTACTGGGCATTTCACACAGCCTGCAGATCCACCTGCCTGTCTGCTGTTGCTCCCGGCTGCACTCAGTGCCTGGAGAGGGTGAAGGGCTACACCCCTTGCCCACTTGTGGGGCAGTAGTGCAGGCGTGCAGTGATGACAGCAGGTGACAGTACTGCCACTGCTGCCTGATTTGCAGGCTCAGTGCCTCCAGAGACACCATCCTGGTCAGGCACCTTTTTCTGCAATGACCCTAGCTTTGCTAGGGTTTAGGAAACATAACTGAATGCAACTGAATCTATGTAAAAGTTTGAGAAGAAATTGTACTAACACTTCTCTCTTCCAAGGACTTGGGATACAGGGTAGGAGTGGCAGGGTTTCTCCTGATAGAAACATTTAAATTGAGAGTATTCAGCTGGTGCTTGAAAAAGGACTAAAGAAACCAGTGTCTTAGATTTAGCTATTATCTAGTAATCCTATTCTGTATATTTCCTGTCGGTTTCTTTCTGGCATAGTTTGTAACTCCCAAAATCATCTCTGGGCAGTGGCACAAACTATGAATTCATACTCAGAAATCCCACCGTGACCCATCAGTGGACCTTCTGAGAAGCCAAAAAATAGCAGAGGTCGCACAAAGTTCATGGTGCTTCTAGTCATATCAGCTTCAGGTGAGACTGGTCTTATCAGTCATCAGCCAACTGGAACCCACACGGACCACAAAGCAGCAGTAAGGTCCACCCTTGACTCTCCAGTGTGCATGCAGCCACTGTCTGTGTTTTATCCAGAAAAAAATACCCAAACATGTTCTAGATGAGCATCTTCAAGACAGCTACAGCCTTTCCAACAGGTGACAGACAGCACTGCAGGGCAGAGGTTTATGAAGCTGCAGTATGGCAGGAGCCGAGGCAGAGTCCCGTGCTAACATACTCTGTCCTCCCATCGGATAACAAGATAACAAGGGAAACATGGAATTGATTTACCTAGTGAAAGTGACAGCTCCCAACATGTGGAACCCATCCCTGCTTGTCACTCAGCCCTGTTTGGTCTTTTTGGACAATGTTACTTGTATCTATGAAGTTATTAAGCAGGAACAGCCTATCAGAGCAGCCTCAGAGCAGGCAGGTACCACAGCAGTTCCAAGAGCCTGGGAACTACCAAATAGCATTCAGAAATCCGCACGCCCAGCTGTAGGAATGTATACAGACACCTGATTCTAAAGAGACACATTACTCTTCCTGGACTTAAATGACTCATGAGCCTAGTTCAATTAATAATTAACTCAAGCAACTTTTAGTTAATATTTTTTTAATCCAGCAAACCTAAGGAGTGATACGCTTATGAGTTACACTGTTGAGAACAACATACAGAAGGAAAAGGCTAGAAAATGTATCCACATTTAGTCACTGGCTTTTGCTTTATAAATACGCAGTATTAGCTTTATAAAGTCACAGTAGCCAGGTGTATCTAGTAAATAATTAAGTCTGATAATGGCCACTTGGTAAGAAGCTCCTCCCAGGGCCTGGGGACTTCTATTAATTAAGGTCTGAGCAAAGCAGAATGGATATTTGCCCTTTGTTGATATCAAAAAGTGCTGAGAGTTGGAACTGTGTCTAAGAGTAATGTTAAATGAGGTTGTCTGTTTTGGAAGATCAGTTATGGTCCTGCTCATCCTGATTGTCTTCATCAAGCTAGTAAGGAGCAATACCTGCCTCAGACCTTCTTAGGAAGTAAAGGAATCTTGCTATTCCTAGACTTAATGTTTTTAGTATTTAGACGAACAGTAGCTTTAAAGTTTTTGCACACAACTTACTCTAATAAGAAAAAATTCCTTTGTCATGGCAAATAACGTGAGCTCTAGTGCAAGCTGCAGAGCACGCTGCAGTTCTCCCTGCCATGTGATCCAGCATCGCAGAAAATGAGCAATGGCAACAATAAATAATGACAGAATCAAAAACCATAGAACCCCTTTTCCTGTAACAATATATATCTTTCAGTGAAACACTCTGATCTCACAGCAGTAATGCACCATTATGCCCCTGAGGCCACTCCTCTGATTCCACATTTTATGGACAAGCTCTTTATTCCTAAATTCAGCAGATGCATGGCTTATAGCTGGTCCCAGCATGGAATGCATCACAAGCAGCTTGTCTATTATAAGTGACCTGCTAAAGAGAAGAAATAGTGTTTGTATCCTCTGCAGCATTTTTAAAGCTGAAAAAGGATATGTGAAAGATTTCTTTTTTTCTGGATCCTGTGTATTGCTCAATATTAAGTATTTGGAATACAAAAAACCCTGAAGACCAATCATTCATTCATTTTTATTTTGGAAACAGAGGATGAGTAGTGGAAATTCTTGGGGAAAACTCTGCTTGAACAGTAAGACAACTAGAAATTATCTACAAGTGCTCTCTGGGATTTTGGCTGAATAATCCTTATATGGAATTTTAAAGGCTTTACTAATAGTATTATTTTTTAAATAATCTGTTTAAACTGTTGTGGAAAGTTTTATAGGGTTTTTAAACTTATTTTGAAGATTCCTGTTCAAAGGATCCTTATGCTTTTCCTTTAATGTTGTATTTGTTATTATAGCACAGTGTATACTAAGCAGCCACAGAAGTCTTCTTACGTCCTTAAAAATGGTGTATTGTATAGCTGTCCTTCCAGACCACAGACTCCTCTATCTAGCGCCTGCTTTTGGGGTGCAGAGCTGGGCTATGTGCCAGGTTTGAAGCGGTACACAGCTTATTATTCTGGCGAACATCTATCCAAATTCCTGAGATAACGCCAGACAAATCTATGTGTGTGTCTGTTCACCTGTACTCATACACACACACACATTTGTGCATCAAATCAATGGAAAAAATATTCTGGGGACACAGTCCACAGGACCCTTGGAAGCACAGGCATTCTGGAGCAGTGATGAGTAAAGGCCCCAGCTTCCACTGCGGGACAGCTGGGGCTGTTCCTGTCCTCACTAACGAGTGCCTGTCTCCTGTGGACGTGATTGCGGAGTAGTTCACGTTTGGGGTGTGCTTCTGGTTGTGACCATGGGTGACAAGGCCCGGCTCCTCTGTGCCAGGTCATGATTCTTTTTGGCTGGTATTGCTGGACTGGCCATTGCCGGGAGCATAATGAGGACCTAAGAGGAATTACTTCAGGATCTGTTTATTTCCAATATTTTTTTATGTTGTTCCAATGCCAGAATTCTGCAAATAAGTCATAGCAATATAGGTTGCTTTAGTTGCCTTCTGCAGATTTTCTCCCTCACACCCTTGTCCATTCCATTCCCAGAGCTTATTTACGGGTCAGCTTTCTCAGTGGTTTTGGACAAGTGCTTCAAACAGACATTCTAGAGCAGCTCACAGCAGACACTGACTTGTGAAGGGGATGCAGAATGAAAGAGGTCAGTATATGCATATGCCCTGGTTAAACACCACCTGCACACTGTGTCAGGTCTCAGTTGTGGCATCATATGCGGAATCAAATTGTCACTGTAGACTGACTACTCTGTAACCAAACACCAAAGCATACAGCACAAAGCAAAGAAAATATTTTCTTTCTCTCTTGTTTTCCTTCTACTAGCTTCAGCAGTTCTCCCTACCCTGCCCACAAAGACCAGCTTTGTGTGTGAAGACACACCAGGCCTGTGCTTTGCCTCTACAACTCCAGCATGGAAATAAAATGAAAGGAAAAACAACTGGGAGCTGTGAATTAAGGAAAATATTACACTGTGGTATATTGACCAAATGAATGTGCGCACCCTGAAAAGTGTAGAGAACTGATAGTTTAGATTCCTCCATGGGAAAGGCTGGAGTGGTGTTCTGCAGCAAAGAAGTGCAGATGATACAGGGCATATTTAAAGAATGGGCTTGTACTTTCTCAAGCTAAGATCTTCAACTCGTAGTGAGGAAATCTTCATTTCCTCATTACTAGTCAATCTAAAAACCTCTGCGTTACCTGATCACCCAACTTGCTCAGCACGCTGCTTGTGTCAGAGGTTGAAATTGCCTCTTTACCAATGGTTTACTTTTCAGAATGTGTACTGCCATTTACAAAGCAAAAAAGACAACATACTGGGGAAAGGAGAAGGCAGTGGAAGAATTAGCTCCCATGTTATGGAAAAATCTAATCTTACCTGAAACCATTTGGGCATCCAAACACAACATGGCTGCAGCAGGAAAAGGGAGGAAGTGGTCATTTCTTCCCTGGAATGGAATGAAACATCTCAAACTAATATTTGGCCAAGAAGCTTTATTATTGTTGCTTTGATTTCAGAATTATAAGGAAAAAGCTCTGAGTACTGATGGGGAGAATTTGCACTCTTCCTTCATGCTTAAAATTTAAAAATAATCCCTTGAAAGATGAGCACAATTGAAATCATAGTTGAATGTGTTGATTCTTTTCCCTGCAAACTCCACAGAGAGCCTTAAAAAAAAGGGTAAAAATCATCAGTGTGGCCTTGAAACCTTATATAATGTTTCAGTGTTGGCCCAATAAAAAATATCCTAACTGTTATTTTGTCTGAGCTCAAGTCCTGAAGGAAATGTCAGACCGAGTAGGAAAAAAGTTCTACAGTTACAGGTCTTACAATTCTCAGAGCTTTCCCCCAAATACCCCCTATTTCCAAGCCCTGTCTCCAAACACTCCAGCTATGGAAGTGATAACCTGCAGACTTGGCAGTGTACATGACATTTTACTAAGGGAGCTAATACAAATATTATCTCAAGTGAAATGAGGGTTTAATTCTATTATCTGTGGCTTTTCTTTCCCGGGGGTCAAAAGTACAGAAAGTGGTCATGTTGTCTTTATAGTCCAAGAAACAAAAGACCTGTTTTTAAACCAAATAATTAGTCATCCAGAACTAATGTCCCACAGCACTAACCACTAAGAGGGCTTTGGAGTGATCTGAACCAGCATGCAGATCTCCAGACACATCATTTCAGAGGCGCTAGTATGGAGCACAGCAGAGGATTCTCTTGGGTGGCTGACACATGGCCAGGGAACGAGGAACAGGGACGCTGCAGGTACTGTAAAGCAACCCTGCAATTGCCTATTTCTCCTAGAGTCCCACTTCTTGTTTTACACTGAGAATTCCATTTGCTGTTGCTTTGTCTTTGTGCAGGTTGCAGGTGTGTGGCTATGCGTGACAAAGCTTGTGACAGCCAGCAGTGCCCTGCAGAGAGCAGAAGGCAGATCAAGGAGGGTGCTGGTAGAGTTCAAATGTGAATCGTGCGGTCTGGCATCCTACAAGGCATGTTAAATTCTGCAGCTGTGATCAGAGCTGCTCAGAAGGAGGAGTCAGCATCAGCACAGATCTGCTCTTTGGTTTTGACGAATCACTCACTTTTAGCAGCTCTTGTGCAAAACTAAAGGGGTACAGCTTCAGTTTTCTGCCTTTAAACTGTTCGTGTCCCAGATTTGGGAATTCTGAAATTTGCAAGGGACTGAAAAGCACCAAAGCAATTTTTTTTAGCAATGGAGCTAAAATCTCAGTAACTCCAATGTCTGAATCTAGTCTCCTCTGCTTCTACTGAGGGTATGGGCTCCAAGGAGCTCACAATCTAGACAAAAGACTCATGGAAAAGGCCCAAAGTACTGGAGCAATGTTTGCTATACATGCTGGGTGACCTACTCCTGCAGAGTTGTCTCTGTAGGTGATGAGTACTGTAAGGAAAAATGAAACGAGCTCCCTCTGACCAGGATTTTGGCAGTGGATCAGGTCAGAGGTTGTGCAAAGAACTTGTGGAAGTGGCATGACCTGAAAGAGTGCATTGGGCAGGATACCTGTGCCAGTGATGCACACATCCATGAGCTCTGCCTTTTCTGGCAAGTGACACTGCAAAAAGAGCTGGGTGAGCCTGACTCCTAACAGAATGGAAGCCCTCAAGTGCTCATAGTAGTCATGACATTGGCTCAGGGGCTTACAGAATTAATAAGTTGCTACAGTTCATGTTCCAAGCCAAATCCTTTCGCTGGTCATTGATTTATAACCAGTGCCCACAGCACTGATTATAGTTCCCTAGAAGAAATCTTCAAATCCAGCCAAAGATTTTTTAATGCTTCCCTCTCAGATGCCCATTGCAAGGCTGAAAGCTGGATCTTCTTGTTCACTGCAGGTTCTCAAGAAGGAGGTTAGTTAATTTCAAAATGCTTTTTCTTTTCACTTACAAATCCTTTTTTTCTCCTAGAATTCACTATGACTACATACGGTTGGCCAACAAATTTCATAGGTACTTCATTTTACTGGTTTTGACTGGGATAACCTTACTTTTCTTCCAAGCAGCTGGTATGGTGCAGTGATCTGGGTGTGTGACCAAAGCAGTTATTGGTGAGCACGGTTTATTCCAGCCCAGCGGCAAGGGGCTGGGGTCGCCAGAGGTGGGGAGAGGACACAGCCAGGACAGCTGAGCCCAGCTGGCCAGTGATGGGTATCTCACATCAGGGCTCATCATGCACAGCAACAGAAGCTTGGGGAAAAGAGACGAAGGAGAGGATGTGGGGGTGGTGGTGTTTGTCTTCCCGAGTCACCGTCACATGTGCCGGAGCCCTCCCGTCCTGGCGATGGTTGAACACCTGCCTCCCCATAGGAGTCTTGAATTAATTTCTTGTTTTGCTTTGCTTGCACACAAAGCTTTTGCTTTACTGTTAAAGTGCTTCTATCTCAACTCACAAGTCTTCTTATTTTTTCCCTCTCAATTCTCTTATGTTCCCCATCCCACACTGGGGGAGAGGTGTGAGTGAATGTCTGTGTGGCCTGAGTTGCTGCCAGGGTGAACCTACAACATGACACAGCAACTTTTACATGACACAGCAGCTGAGACTTCCAGCTCACCCTAGGGATCCTCTCAGGTAAAAAATTCAGCACTTTCTCAGGATTCAAGAGATACTCTCCACTTTCTCCTGCTCCCCGAGTTATCTCAGACTGTTCTCTCATGGTTTTTTTTTCTCAGAGTGCATTGTGATAACTGAATAAATGCAAAAATGGTTGTTTTAATCAAGAAGGAACTGAAAAATATGTTTTGTTGACAGCATGTGCTAGAGATCCAATAAGATCCAATGCTGCTGCTGTAGTAATTACAAGTGAAATAGTCCTTCACTCTAAAAGATACTCTGCAGGCTCTGTTTGTTCAGATGGCATAGTGTCCTTTTGGTCTAAAGCAATTACTCACATTTTCTACATAACAACTTCCCAAAGATGCCTTTGAAAATTTCTAAAGACAACATGTATTTAATACTTTAATATAAGCAGGTTTGATTCAATACAGATTGTTCAGAAGCACCAAATATCTGTGGATGTATCTTAGGTTGTATCTAAATCTGTACTTCCGTGCATAGTTTTGTGTCTGAAAGCAATCCCAAGCCACATGGTCTGTGAAACAGCACAGGGAGCTTAGTAGAAATATAAACCATGTGAACTGCGATGCCACTAAATCACAGATCTTCCTTTTGTCTGTTTTGATAGCCCTTGATCCTCCAAGGATGTGGAAGTATTTTGCAGTCCAGCAACTGAAAAATAAGGCCACTTTGGATTCTGGAAAGAAAAACATTCTATTTAAATCCATCCCTCTTTAATTTTGTTTTCAGACACTGTCTGTCAGTCTAGCCTTTGAAATTAGCACAAATACCCATGAGAAATTTAATCCTGCTCAAGGCTCTGAATTAAATACATTGCAGCTGATAAATAGTTGCCCTTTGACTTCTAAATGATGTTTAATCTTTGAAGCAGGTACAGTAACCTTGGGTAATCTGCTCATCAGTTTTCTAGGTTAAATAAATGAATATATTAGTTTCCTCTTGATTTCAATGTTTTATAATAGCAATGGGAACATAAAATCAGCGCCACAAAAAAGAACCCAGAACTGTCTGCTATGCTTTGTGGAGTCTATTAACAAGCCTCAGAAAAAAGGATCGTTATTGCCCATGAATTGACTTTGTGCTGCCCAGGGAGACAGTCAGTGTTTCTGGGGTGGGGGAACTCTACTTCAGGCGTGTTAGGTCTGCCTTACCCAGGTGCGACTGCCCAGCAGAGCTGTTGACTCTGGGACTGAAAGGGCCTGTGCTTTGTTCTGGGCCACAGGGGACACTGAGGCTGACACCCTCATTCTGCTTTAGGTGGAAGTGATGTCACTAAGCTTTTCTTTTCATGGTTTGCCCATTCCTTGCCTGTACGTCAATATCCCTGGCCTTGCAGTTACTTGTTGGAGATAAATTTACTTGGAATAAAGCACAGAAAAAGAACATAACCACTTCAAAAGGTTAAAGGACCAATATAAGGAAGATTAGTTAAAAGATACTGTTACATATTATTGGGTATGCTCAGAAAAATCTTCATAGGAAGTCAAAATAAGGTTAGTATATTTAGATGTAAATACTTTTAAAATTCAGATTCAGTTCCCTTAAGTAGCTGACAGAACCCATTGTATAGTCCATAGAAGTCGGGCAGTTCATGATTTTAAGATTCTCCTTTTTTTTCAAAGCAAATCGGAGAATAAAAATGAAGCTTATGTAGAACAAAGTGTTACAAATGAACCCGGCCAATCTCAAAGTCTGGGAGCCTCTGTGTTCATGAGATGGTGTCCTACCATCTGTATTATCTTTGGGTAGGACACTGTTACACATTTTCCTCAATGTGAGTGAATATACTCAGCTTGGCTTTCTTATTATGCAAATCATCAAAATTATTGGAGCATATACAATTACCTGCCTCAAATTCATACTCATGTGGGACAGACAGGCAATGAAGAAACTGTAAAATTCATTGTTTCATGGAAGTTATTCATTATTTGCAGAGATGATTTATGGAATTACAAGGGTCTTACATTCATTGACCACCAAATTACCCTTTGAATTATTCAGTGCTTTAGAGATTATTTACTGACCTGCTGTGACCTAACCTGAGCTGATTCCTGCAGCAGTGCAGAGCATTGCCTGCTGCTGAGGTGCATGTAGGACACATGCAGATTTTACATCCTGTTGGCAGTGAAAACAATTAATTATGTCCAAACTGATTTTGTGATATAAAGCTATAAAAAAGCACTATAGTGAAGGTCATATCAGTCAAGATTCCTCACATCCTTTTCCAAAAAGAGAGGAAGTTGCCCACACCATTACTTTATTAAGGCTAAAATCAGGTTAGGTCCCTGTTTGCCAAATCTATCAAACAAAGCCAGGCAATTTTCAAAAGGTAGAAGAGATACACTGTACTTTCATCAGCTTGGGTGGTAATTACCTTCATCTGGCTACTAAGGAGGTTTTGTGACAAAGCAAGCAGCTCAGACATGCTTAGCGGCAGTATCTCTGGCACTAGCTCCATACTCCAGAAGCCCTTGCTTGCTGGAATAATTGTGGCATTTGTTTTACTTTTGGTTGACAAATAGATCTCTGAAAACAAAGAAGGAAGCCACAGAAACTTCCCATCTCTTTTTATGTAATACTCAGAGATTAAATAGTATTTGTCATATTTAGAAGAAAAATAAAATGAAAAGTTTTGTTATGAATTTCAGACTATGTTAAAATTAAAGTGCTTCCTTAGCATATCATGCTAAATAAGTGAGATTGATGGGGGGATTGCTTTTTAGAAAGCCACTGAAATTTTTAGAAAATGACCAAACTTTCAGAGAGACTCATGCAGGAGTTAGTGATCCTGATAGAAGCTGTCCGCAACTCAAGTTAATTGGAGAATGATGGCTATGCAAAGATGACAAGCTGAAGCATGTCTAGGCACATGGATGGCAAAGAACTATTGTGTAAGAAGCATTTTGGTACAGGTGAAGAATTCCCCCCAGCTATACAGGTGACATGTACACAAATTCAAAGTTTGCCTGGAGTTAGACTTGCCCTATTAGCATAAGGAGAAGGGGTATTACTTTTTTAAAGTTTTTATGAGTTATTGTGAGAAATTATTCAGAAAGCATGTTCCTTCCCAAGTCCCAAAGTGTGTTCCAAAGTCTCTCATGGTGCCCTTTTTGTCGTGTGATTTTACTGATGTAATTGTTAGGTTAGTTGCATAAGTTTCCCTGTAGTTCCTAAAAGGCACTTTAAATTGTGACAAACTTTCCTGTATAGGTGTGTATAGCAAGCTGGCAAACCTGCAAGAGTTGAATTGTGCCTTGCCAATGTGCACAGAAAATGAGTAATCTCTGAATTTCCCATGAGCATGCTATAAACCAGTGGTTTATCTAAAGCTGAAGAGCGCATGCAGCTGAAGGGTGTTTCAGGCGCCCAACCACAAAATCAAAAGGGCTGAAAGTGTTTAGGATGGAGAGCTATCGGACCTGGGCATTACTGCTCTGGAGGTGCTGTGCCAGCCCACCCCCTAGAGCCAGAGCTGTCCCTGCTTTGTGCCAGGTGCCATCACATTCTCGCCACTCAGGGAAGCTTTATTTCCTTTCTGAAGATCAGTTGTGCATGCAGGCTGAGAGCGTGTGGGTGTGCACGTATGTGGAATGTAAGGTGTCCTGATCAGTCCTGCCAGTTTTCAGGACTAGTAATTGGTAACTCAGCTGAACAGTTGGATTTCTTCTCTGCTAGCTGTAGTTTCAGTCGGGAGGACTTGCCAGCTGCAGGGAAGCAAAGCCGGGGATCCAATGGCCATTAGGTGGTGCCCCTGTCTTGAGTAAAAAAAAAAAAAAAAACGCACAAAAGACTGTACTGTCCTCATTTTAGTTAAGCAAATAAGAACAGCTCTAAGAAGGAAACTGTAGTGGAAGATTAAGTTCTAATATGGGAATACATTAAGTGTATATATGTGTGCATACACATACAGACACACACAAATGCTCTTTGAATCTCAAAAGAGATTTTGGCAATTGAAACACTTGGTAGAGGAGAGCAGTTTCTTCCAGTTCAGTTGGGTCTGTTATCTACCTTCACTGCAGCCTTTGTCCCATGGGAGCCGTCTCACCCCTAACCACTCTCACTGCAGTTTGTGCCAGTTGTAGGGGCCCAGAGGTGTCTCTGACACACAGCACACAGCACACACTTTACACACCACGGCACACTTCTTTCTGCATCACTGCCTAAACCTATGTATTTCTCTCTGCATTATTTTGGGTTTTGTCATTTTTTCTGACCTGTTTTAAATCCTGAAGTGCCTTGCCTTGTAACTTGCTGATAGAAACGCAACGCTATAAAATTACTTATTTGCCTGTATTTTTTATTGACTACTTTTAACTATGTTGTTGTCTGCCCCTTGCCCAGTGGTGAAAGGACACGGCTATTATTCAGTAGAGCGAATCCAGCTCATGACATAATCTGTCTAGTTGCAAGTGACTCACAGAATTCAATGTGATGTCTTTTTGCATGCCATGTACAGTCACCTGTCATTGTTTGCTGTGTCCTTAGCTCATGACACAAGGTAAGTGAGACACATCCTGAACCTTTCCTAGTGACCAACAGTGAAGGAAGTTTGGAGCTGCTGAGTACCTGCCTGAGTGCTCATTTATTCCTGGCTCCACAACAGCATGTGAACATCTTGTTCCACTGAAAGAATTTTGCCTGCAAACAGGGAAGATTTTAGGAAAACAAATGTTCCCTGACTTGGATATTTTCATTTCAGCTGCTTCCTAGATAAGCTCCACAGTATAGCTTAGAAGAACAGCAGGTGAGGTGGGGGTCCTGCTAAGGGTGATTGTGGTTGCCTTGCTTTAGAACATATTTTACTTTTTCTAAAAAACAAGCATCTGTATTTCCTGTCCATGGGTCCAGGACATTCTGACCAGCTGGACAAAACCAGCTGATAAGAGCAAAGACCAGGGGAGGTACCTAGTGCTCCTGGGTTCCAGCAATTGGAGGAAAATCAACAGCCTCGTTTCTCCACACCAGCTTTTCCATTAGCATAATTGAGAATAATGAACTGAACCAACAACTTTAAGGCTGACTAATAACTACAGCTTCTCTGGTGATGAAAAGCATTCCATATCCTATTATTAGCAGATCAATGCAAATAATTTGCAGACATTCCACAAAAGCTACCCATTGCAGCAATTTCATTATAGTTTTTAAAGTAAAATCTAAGCAACTCTGTTTTCATTATTTAAATTTTATGGCTTTGATTTCATCTCTTGAAACATTCAAAATTGCTATTATTTTTATAAGTTGCTTACTTACAACTACAGAAACCAGAACCTTGTCCTAACCCCCTTGTTTCTTACCTTACATCACTCTCTCTACCCCTAAGATTGCTCTTGTAAAATGTGCATCAACAGTGTGAGTCTCAGCTTGGGGCAAGCAGAAGCAGCAGCTGCTGCTGCCACTGCCATGTGCGCCCCCTCTCAGTGAATTACCCACCGTGCTGGCTCCCCTCTTCTGAGACTGTTCAGTGTGAATGGTGAGCTGCTTGGGAGGAGAGTGTTTCTGTGGTTCTTCTGGCCTTGCTGTCATGGAAAATTATCTTCCCTTCTGCACATCTGCTGAGCATAAACCTGCAGTATTCAGCTGGAGTGAAGGAACAAAACAGCTGTAAATTCTTTTTGAAATACAGATCAAATCACCTGCAAACTCAAATGAGCTGGCATTGGACCTGGGTGCTTTCTCCACTGAGCAGGTTATTGGAGAAGGTATCTGGCTGGATGGGCAGCTCCTGTGCTTGACCTCGCACCTCTTCAGTCAGCAGATCCAGGAGCTTTGCCTGGGCTCTGTCAGGGGGCTGCACAGGGACGGAGTACTTGCTCCTTCTGTTTTTGCACAAGTGATGCTGCAGATGGTCTGTGTCAGGGTAGTCCAGAGACAGAGGAGAGTTTGTCTGGGGCTGGTCAGCCATGTGCCCAGCAGGCTTAGTACTGCACTGAACTACAGCACTATGTGAGGTCCTCATGCTGCAAGAGAGCCATTTTATGTCCCTCCAGCTCTGGAAAAGCTGGTACCTACAGGGCACCGGTGAGGAGACGTGGGAAGAAGGATTCTCTCTGTGATGCCATCATTGTACTCATCCCTCCAAGATTTGCAAGATCTGGCCACCCCTTCAGCATTTTACATGCAGTTTGTGCCAGCCATTCTCCTGACCTCCATCCTGACTGGAGAGGGGAATGAAGATTGAGTGCAGGATGGTCACCATATGTTTTGTTTATTCTTTATTATTTATTTATTTTTGCTGTGTTTAATTTTTTGAAATAAACCTGTTCATTTTGGGGGTGATTTTCCTACCCTTTTTTTAGTTTCTTAAAATTAAAGTAACTAATACGGAAAGTATCTTGTACTAGGAAATTTGCAGACGCAGATGATAGCATATCTCTGGTGCTAGTTACCTGCACTGGACCTGACCCTGACCTGTGGATTGACTTTTTGTCTTGACCCTGGACCCCCCTCACTGCCACAGACTTGCTGGATGATCTGGGCTCTTTGCTGATGTTGGCTGCCATCCCTGGGCTTGTCCTGCTCTGCCCACCTTGTTCAGATACTCCAGGACAGGCTATAGCTAAAGAGGTCCCTTTACTGCCAGTCATGCTGTCACACTTTGTCCCCATCCCTTGCAAACAGTTGGCCCTTGCTACTTCTTGCCACCTGCCACATTTCTAACTTAAATCACATTTTCTCAAAAATACATTCACTGCTGATGCTATCTGACTTCTAAGCCTACAGGGATATTTTAATAAGCCACTATGAACTTACAAAAACTAGATGTCATGTTCTTGTGTGCCACTTGTTCCATCTATTTCAGGGTTTCCTGGAATTCCTAATACACCTTTTCTTGCAGGAAGTTCACTGTGAATCCACCCTGATGCTAGGTGAGACAAGAACTGTTCTGGGAACATTAGGGCTCTGAATTTGCTGTCAGTATTACTCTCAGCAGCTCAGCTTCAGATCTAACTGGAGCCAGAGCTCCTCACTGTGGATGGGGAGAAATTCAATTCAACAGATATTTTCCTTGCCTAGAATACCAGGTTTCTACTAACTGAGGGCACAGGGGACAACTGAAAGGAAAATTGAAAATAAGCATGGTGCAATTAACAGACAGTTTGTGTTCTCTTAAGTTCATTGTTTTCCTATGCTAAAACCAATTCTAATCCAAGAAAAGTTCTGAATTTGTAAGCTGAAGTTGCTCTTGGCTTCTGTTAAGATGAGCATTTGTCTCTCTTGTCCCTCTTGACCTTGTTTGCAAACTTCCTTTCTCATTAATATTTTTTTGACCTGAATGAAAAGCTGTCCATGTACAGATTGTCTTTCCATCCTAATTTCATCTGGCATTGCAGGCTTCTTGTGAAGCTATTCTTAAAGGAGCCAATCTGCACCACAGGCTACTCCCACCTGTGTGCTCTGGGCAGTAGGGAGAGGGAAGCACTGGAGAAGGCTGACACACTGCCCACAGATTCACCTGGGAGTTAGTTTAACACCTGTGTGTCAGTTTAACTCTGTCTTACCTAGACTTGGTGTCTGGATCTTCCTGTGGAGCAGCACCCAGGTATTAGTTTATTAAAATCTAAAATGAAGCTGTCAGACCAAATGCATCTACTGGTGTGTGGAATCTGCTTCTAAAGCCACATTGGCAATCAGTTTGCACCTGTAAATCAGCCAAGCCAGGTGTTTCCTCAGTGTTTTCAACTTTTTCACAATTCAAAAAGCCTCCATAAGCTGCTGTCTTTGACTTATGAACAACTACATCCTGGTGGGTTGGAGGTGGACCCCAACCCAGGACACGGCCCAGTGGATCTCAGCAGCATCACTGAAGGGCTCTGTCCCTGGTGGCAGACAAGTCCCATGTCTGTGGCCACTCAACCCTCTGGCTGGGATTCTGCTTTCTCCACTAGGCAGCAGAGAAGACGATTTGCATAAAACCTTGACTTTCTGTAGGCTGACTGCACTGCAGGTGATGAAACAGGAAAAGTCCACCTCTTGTGGACATTTTTAACGTTCAGATATCATATACTGAAATGTAAAATGCATTCAAATTAGAGACTAGGTGTAACAGTGTTAGTGGCTTACCGCAGCTGGAATTCAGTGCTGAGCTAGGAACCCAGTGCAGACCAGCTTTAATTTGGATCAGATGGCATGCCAGAATGTGTGCACTGAATCTGGAAGGATTTCTGTGGGTATGGCAGGGGGTAGCCAGCACCACAACAGCGGCACAGATCTGAGCAGACAGCCCAGCTCTGTTCCATGAAACTGAGCGTTGAATAGATACCCCATCCCAGTAAAGGAGAGATTGATCTCAGCAGGATGGCCCAGTCAAATAATTGTGTCAATAAGAAGGTGGAGTAAAATATCTTCTCACTTTTCTGAAAACCCCTGGGTTCTCCCAAAGCAGGACCAGCACAGGGTAGTGGGGCTGTGCAGGAAACAAGGACTTGAGCAGCTCCTGGGGAAGGGCCTGCACTCTCCAGCCTCAGAAAGGTGCAGGGAGGCACGTGCTGCCCCTTGGCGCAGAGAGCAACTACTCACAAAAAGCATTGAGTGAAAAATTATTTTGAACCCCCTAATAGTGCTTTGACCCAATTACTGAGCTTGGTTGGACAATCTGGCTTTATTGCTCTCTGCAGATTTTCTCAAGAGGCTGAGAACTACCCTGATACAGTGGCAGTAAAAAAACTCATCTGACTAAATTTCATGTAGTGCTCCACAAACTGGCCAAGTGCAGAAATATCAAGCCAAGAGCTACAAGTATGTGTGAAATGGGAAAACTCTGCCCACTGTTGCTACCCACAATGCAATAAAGCTCTCCCACTAACAGAGCATAAGACTCTTATGCTTTATTAGCTAATTACAGACAGGAGATTCATTCAGCACTATTGATAACAGAGTGCTGCCTCCACTTGATACTTGTCAAGAAAATATTGCATCTGTCTTGGAAAGGAATTTCACCACCTCCGCTTGGAATGTGAGAGTTGTGAGGTGTCCCAGTAGTAAATCAACATCAGAACCCGAACTAAACATTTTCATTTATTTTTTGCATCCTATGCTTGGTGTCTTTAGCTAGTTATAAGGACTCTAGAGAACAATGTCCAGCAAATATTCTCGTTTTCTGCCTGTGAAATACCAGAAATATGTTGTGATTTTATTTATTAACTCAAATGCTTTTTCATCTTTTGGACTAATGATTATAAGGAAGGTATTGATAGAACAGTAAGCAAAGATTATGTCTGACAGTCTAGTATGTGGCTACATGTTGGAGAAGAAAGAATAAAAATCACTGAGGTTTCAGCAGAATGGCTTTCTTTGACTTTAACATCTCCTTTCCTTGGTTCAGGATTCCTGCTAGTACAACCAGAGCTGATGCTTGTAGTAGACTCACTGACACTGCCTTCTTGGTCTCAAGCATCCCCTGTATCACCTTTATTCTGCTAAATAATACAGCCCATTGTCTGCAGTTCCCCTTAAGACATTTCAAGGAGTTCTTAGTGTCAGCTGTAATTCTTTCAGTAACTCAATCCAGGATGAGTTCTAACTGTTTTGTAATGCTCTTGAACTCTGTTGCTCCTTGGAAGCAGTTAATAAATTAATGTAAACAATGCCCTTGGAATAATAGATGATACCACTTTTCTATTTTTTATCTGTAAACAAATGAGACCCATTTCCACTGGGAATGCAACTAGCCTGGTAATGGGATCCCAGGCTGTGCTAGCTTCAAAGTCCACATATCTTTATCAAAAGAGGAAATTATCCTGAATATTAACATAATCTGGGTTTCACACTTGGAAAGAACAGCAGATGGGATAAAACATGGAAATAAAAATATGAGAAAATATGTCTTCTCTTCTTGAGAGCCCAAGTGTTATCAATAGATGGTTGCAAGAAAATAAAGCATGTGCAAAGATATCAGCACTTCTGTGTCAGCTGCTGAGCATTACTCCTCCTCCTCACCTAACTGCTGACAGATTAAAATAGCTTGGATCAGCAGCTACAGAAGAACTCTCTTGGCAGCTCCTGCTCCAGAGATGAGTTGCTTTTTTCTTGCTAGCCTTTGTCAGGCTGGGAAAGAAAGGGATGTATCTGAGGCAGGATTGGAGAGGTGTAGACCACTGGAAAATGGCATGAGCCTGGTGCTGCTCTGGGTCGTCACTAAGCTCTAGCAGTTCAGGAGAGGCTGGGATTGACAGGTAAGCATGGGAAGGAGATACAGTCCTGCCCTTACCTCATCTTCCCAATATTTAGCCTCTTCTCAAACTTTTGGTGACATATGCCCCTTAACAGCAGATATGTAGCTATAGACAAACTGCAGTTGCCTGGGTCACTGTGTTACTTAGCACAGCAATAATCCAATGCCAAGGTGAAGGTAGCAGTCCTTTGGATATATCTATATTCCCAGATAGTTCTATATTCCTTCAGGATATGTCTGTGCTGCTGCTGAAATCATACCTATAGTCATAGCTCTGCCTGAAGACAACATATAATCCCTATGGAAAAGATACATCTTCCTTTAACCTGAGCAAACCTATATTAATGCTATTTGCTTTAGTGAATTAGTGTGGAGCGGCACAGTTTTGTGTAAGAGCAATTATTTGGGCTGGTAGGCATAAAACACTCTGGGTGGGAGGGTAATGGCTTCCACCAGCATGTCTTAAAGTGCTTTGCAATACTGAGAACAAGACTAGGTAAATTTCTCCAGTCTTATACCATCTGAACAATACATATGATTTTTGTTAATTTTTTTTTTTTTTTAGAGTGGAATATGTGTGTTTTGCAGAGTCTGACACCCAGGATGCTTTGGTATGTGTGGGCATTCTTTCTGTTGTCCTGACAAGAGTCTCACCAATTTTGACTCAGTCTAATCCCTCTCTTCGATCTCACTGCAAAAGAAAAGGAGGGGGGCTATACCTGTCACACAAATGCTTATCTAAAATATCTTCTTTCTCTTTTAAGTTTATTCTGCAGCTTAACAATGGGACACCTGGAACTACCATCTGAAATGGATAGGCAGGTTCTTCAAAATAATTCTTCTATTTTTAGGGTACAGAAATCTGTTCTGCGGCAAGGGGTGGAGGGCTATAGCTGTCAGGATGTTTTTATAGGACGTTTTATCTTTGGCAAAAGTACTTGTGTTATGGTGAATAATGCCATGAAACCTCTCCCCTGCATCCTGTTTCTCAAATGCTGGACAACCTGATATCTCAGCATGCTCAGTACAATGTGTACACACCTACTGAAAGCAGATTAGAAAGATTTTTTTATATCTTCCTGAGATATTGCTCTCTCTTTCAGTAAGTTTTTACATGTGTCTTGGATGGAATTTTTAGAGGTTTTCAAGGTTCTTGAGACTGTTAATAATACTGCTTAGGGCCTCAGGGAATGAACGAGATGGTCTAACAGGTTGTTTCCAT
Organism: Camarhynchus parvulus; assembly: GCF_901933205.1. NCBI lineage: Eukaryota > Metazoa > Chordata > Aves > Passeriformes > Thraupidae > Camarhynchus > Camarhynchus parvulus. The sequence goes on from NC_044587.1 coordinate 199,967, forward strand.
CTCTTATTTCTGTGTCTCTTTGATTTAAGGATTTTCTGCATTTATTGGCTGTTGCTTCTCTTGGCCACTTTATACACGGTGTAGTGATTTTAACAATCATAGGGAATGGCAGAGGCTACTTGAAACCCCCCCGTTGCCATAGAAACACAATAGCATCTAGCTGGCTCTACCCTCACTCTCCCATACCAGCCCCCATGGGAAGCAGAAATTCCGGCCTTAAAATTGAATCAATTCGATGTTAAGTTTTAGAAGTGATTTTCTTTTTGTTGCTTGGTCTCCTGACAGATGTTTTCATGCAGATTTAATTATTTACAGTACTAATATTTTATTCAAATTACAGTAACTAATTATTAGCACCAGTAGCACTGCAGATTCCAAAGCCGTCATAACTCCTATTGTTTGGGTGCTCTAAAGACTAACAGCATTTGTGTTTCAGTCAGCTACTGATGCAGCCACAGGGGAAAACTTCCAGCATAACATGGGAGATGTAAACCCAGAGAGACTGGGAGACATGTCTGGGGGTGTGTGGGGCTGGTGTGTCCTGTGCTGGGCTGTGTCCCCCAGCCAGTCCCTGCCACAGCACTGCTGCTCCTCTTGCTCTGGATGATGTTTCTCTGTCTGCAGCCGTAGGCACTTCCCACTCCCCTGCAAACCCTGTTGAGTGCATGGTGCTGTGGCCTCATATTTGGAGGTATCTCACTCAAAACCGATTTTCCTCTTTTACTGATGGTTTTCAGATTTCTGTACCTTTTATGGGAAAGGGCTGGCTATCCCATGGGTTGCAGCTTGACACGGGCCCTGTGTAAGTCCCCTGACACAATTCCATGATCACTTTAGCCTTCAGAATTCTGTTGCCTTCTCCTCTTACTCCTATTTAAGCATGACAATATCTTCAGGTCTCAAGATAGGAAAGCCCCTTTGTAGCACAAGTTCTGGGGTGGGCTGTTCCTGTGCTACTTTTCTCAAGTAGCATGCCTTTGAGTGCATAGAGAACAATAATTTCAGGTAATCTTTAAAAATTTGCAGCTTCCAGGAGTCCCTGGGAACCAGAACTTTTTGCTGTGTTCAATCAATGTGAGTTGTGTGAGCTTGGGTTGGTTTACTGTCATTGCCCATCCTAATGAACACATACTCTGGCACCAAAGGGTAAGGCTGGAGCTGGGATACTTTAAACAGGGTGGAGAGAAACCATACAACTACTGTTTTAAATTGCCATTACTGATTAAAAAGTGACAGCAAAGGTTTTTGCTCAATGAGCTCTGCATCATGAAGACTGAGCAGAGTCAGGCCCATGGCAGACAGTGTGCTAGAAAAGGCAAGTTACTGGAATCACCTGCTTCACCCATTTGCTTTTCTCCAGTGACTGATGTAGCAGAAATTTACATGTTTTTCTTTTGTAAAACAGCAAAAACATTTATGTCCTTGGTGTTGTTAAACTGAGTTTGTGCCTGTAAAATCCTATGCCATTTTGGGGCTTGCACTTCATTTTCCCACTTGATATTTTTATGTTCCTTGGAGAGCTCCGGTAACTTTACTCTTCCCTTCCCTCTCCTGGCTGGTGTGTTTCTGATCTGTACCAGCCCACAGAAAAGCCTAGAGAGGAGAAATAGTTTCTTCTCTCTTTCCATAAACTGGTAAACCTCTTCCTAAGCCTTCACAACCCTTTGGAAGCACACAAAATACATTTCATAACTTCCAGGTACAGTGCATGAAAATTCTGCTAAGTAAACACTATAAAGTAGGTTTTGAGAAAATATTAGTCACCATTATGCAATTCCAAAACCAAAACCACAAAGAGAGTGCCAGTATATTTTGTTTTATTGGTTGTGACTGCAAATACTATGCACACAAAGGAAACCTTTGAAAACCAACCAGCCTATGTTTGTATGCATATTACTCTTACAAGGTAATTTGTCTAGTAATCTCAGTGTTAATATTTTTCATCTGGTACACACTGCTGATACACCAGACAATTTTCTGTAACACATCTGAAAAATCCCACGTAGAGTGATTTTTTTTTTGCTTATCTTATTTGTAATTTTCTAAAAATAAATTTACCTGCTTTTCTTTTTTGCCTTTGCTAGTAAATGTAGTGAAGATAATATTTTCATACAGTTTCTTTTAACTTCAAAGTTTTCAAAGTAAATAGAAGCAATGTGCACTCTATTAGAAAAAAAATGCACAAAGTACCTAAATCCTAATTTTTCAGGCCTGCCAGAGCTGCATCTGTTTAAACATGTTACTTATATGCATGTGTACAGTACAGGAAGCTGGACTGCTTTCCAGAATTGCCTGGAGTTGTATCTTTTTTTATTCTTCTCTTTCTCAAAACAATTTTAAATCTACAAAAAAGGTCAAGGGAGGTCATGATTCCTGACCCAACGCTGAACTGCGCCTGCCTGTATCGTCTGTTTGATGATCCGACCAGGGTCACTGAACTGGGGGTTATTACTGGCTCCCTGTGTCTATGAGGCACAGCCTATCCCAAACAATTTTTAAATTACCACTGGCATGAGACTGTCAGGAAGGATAGTAGCTGGGAATGTCTAGACACTGCCGCCAAGACAAGCTCCCCTATAGGGGAGCCACTGTGTGCCGAGGGGGTCAGGAAGAGGGGCCGGGAGCTGCCCCGGAGCCCGGGGCTGAAAGACAAAACTCCCATCACGTGCCCTGCAATTTGCTCCAGGGGCTTAGCCAAAGAATTTAAGATAAGGAAATCTATAGGCATTGCAACTGGGAGAATTTTTAACTGCTTTATTGCTTTCCATAGATTCTAAAGCCAGTTGTCTGCTTTTATGAGCTCTTTAAATCACACATCAGTTTCTCTTGGCTTCAGTCACACTAAAGTGCCTCTGAATTTATACTGGTTCTTCTTGACTTTATTCTTCAGAAATTAGCATTGAGGTATGACTTTAAGATTGTATCAATGAATTCTCATCCTTCTGAAAAGCTGCAACACCTTCCAGTGCTGACCAACAGTCCTTTATGGCGTGTAAGGCACAAACAAGGCCATGAGGGTCTTTAAATTGTGTCTTTTTCTGATTCATCACTCTGCTTAAGCAGAACTGCAAGGGAAAAGAGAGATTCAATACACCTACCCTTTCTAGCTCAGTTCATTGCATTTTTTAGGAAATTTCATTTAGAATGTGCTGGCAAATTATTTAATGACTATATATATCAAAATTTATTCGTATCATCATTCACTCATTAATAAACACCCTGTTATTTACAATAAAAACACAGTTATTTTGAACTTCATGCTTCGGGATATTTTTAATGGAGAAGTGCCCTGATCAGTTAGGTTAGATTGGTGGTGGGCACAGCAGAGCTGGAGCCCAGCCACACACTGGGCACCATGTGGGCACCACGGCTGCTGCCCCTGAGCAGGGCCAGGGAGGCAGGCGTGGGAGGGGGCACTCCCTGCTTTGCTTCCTGATGGCTGAACATTAAAGCACCTCACCAAATCCCATGCATTTCTCTAAAAGCAGCAGAATGGTGAATATTTCCCTAAGGAAAAGTAAAGCTGTATGAAAACTGGAGTGCTTTCCCTTACATCCCTTGTTAAGGTCCATCATTGTCCAAAGGGGCAGCTTTCCTGCTTTTCCCCTTGGCCACACTATCATGCTCTTTCACAGTATTTTTGGGCTAATCTGAATGTCAGTGGGAAAAACCTTCCGTAAACCCACGCTTCTGTTTGTACTGTGAAAGCTGTGATGTGCCACACAGCAGACCTCCATCTCCTCAGGCCGTGGGTGAGCACATGGCAGGGACAGCACATGGCTGGCACATAGCAGGGACACCGCCTTGGTCCCTAGGTGCGCACACCTGACCTGTCAGAGAGTGCGCTCGTGCACTGAGTGAAACATCACTGCTTGCTCTCTCGCTGAGCAGAAAACAGGCTCCTACAGTTCCTTGTCATGCTGATACTCCAAAGCCAAATTTGCAGCATAAATTAATTTACATTTCAGTTGTTAGCTCATGTGCAATTTAATAGCAAACCAAAAAACCCCCAAAGAGATGATACTATGCTTGCTGTATATAAACTCTTCTAAAAGGCAGTGGCATTTGGGAAATGACAGTCCTTACCTTGCTCCCAGAAATCTTCCAGTGAAACTGTTATCACACCTGTGTCTCAGACTCAGACTGAGGGCTGCAGATGGACTTAGGGAAAGAAAGGAGAGATTCCTTTGCTCATGCACTGCAACCTGTTAGCCCGTCCAGAGTGGCACTGGGGCACACTGCTGGGAGGCAGATCACAGGTGCTAAGCTTGTCATAACCCCCAGAGGTCACAGGCAAACCTTTTTTGAGGCTGCATCTCTACAGACAGCGCTGAGATGCAGCTGGGATGTGAGTGCTCCCAGCGCTCTCTGGCTCTTCCTGCTGTTGCCTGCACTTGGGGCAGCACCAGCCCAAGGGAACCAGCCTACTCAGCCTGCTGATGTCCTGGGAGAGTTGCCACACTAAGTTTGAGGACCATTTTTACCTCTTCCTTTTGCTAAATTACATTGGAAAATTAATGCACAAAAAGTAATGCACTTCACATTCCCCACATAAGAGGAGCTCCTTCTAAGGCCACTTTTCCCCCCCATGTTTCTCCATTAGCTTATTCCATTTTTTTTTTTTTTTTACTGCCTGCTAGTTGACTAGGAAAAAGATGCCCTTGTGCCTTCAAATGGGAGTTAATCAAGAACAGTTGAGGCAAGTTATTTTACACTAGCTGCCTTGAGGAGCTGGCCTTCATCTGCTGAGATCTTCAACCCAAGTACGACTACAGGTCAGTGCACTTTGCATTACTTTTTCTTACATCCTGTAGTAATTGTGTAAACCAACAATTTTTCTAAAGTTGGATCTGCCTGTTAATAATCCCATTTTAAACTAAGCCTCTTTCTCACAAGCTCAAATACAGTTTTGTGGAGCATCAGATCCTGTTTCTGAGGATGCAAGAAAAATCAGTCTCTTCTCCTTAAGGCAAATGTCATCTATAACCTGCGTATTACGACTTCAATCTGTTAAGCTTGGGATGTAAGTACATGTGCAAATAAGAACTGTTGCATGGCTGCCTGCTCATCCTGGCGGCCCCTCTCTAGCGCTTCTGATCTGTGCTGGCCCAGGTGTATTGGCAGCTCTCTCTGCTCACCCAGTGCCATCCCAGGCAGTCCTGAACTGCATGGATAAGCAAGTGACAGACTACAGCTGGACAAACTGGCCCCAAAAGCTCTTAGAGACTGAGGAGTGAGCCACTGAGTATGGGAAGGGGCAGGATTTAACTTGGCTGAGGTAGAGGAAAATTCAGTGAGCAAAGAATGAAGTGGGACAAGAACCCAGCCAAGAACAAGACTCAGCTGTGAGTGATACGGGTTTTGTAATCTGGGGCAGTACTAGTTTTCCTGAATGTGATATCTGCACATGGCATAAAAATGCATTTCTACAGAAGACATCAACATTTGTGAGCAGAAAAGAGGGTCTCTGATTTAAGGCATGTGATAGAGCTTTGATGCCTGTTTTTTAAGAATGCTTCTCTGAATACTCCAACTTGAAAAATGCTGTTGAATGTTAAAACGCAGAAGCTAAATGTCTAATTCCAAAGAGAAAATTTAGAATGAGAAAAAAGGAACGCTATTAGTCACCATGAAACACAAAAGGAAAACACACACAAATAGAGTGCTGTCCAGAAATCAGTCAGTGAAATATCCCAGTATCTCTGGACTTTGCTCACTGTACCATTGTGGATCTCCTTCCCCCATGTGCTATCTGCTATAGACCTTTCTAGCTCTTACATATTTAAAAATATGTTTTAAAGAAAAATTGGTAGCACTTATCAACTAAAAAAATTGAAACAAGTAGTTCAAAGAATTTATCTCCCAGTGTACATAGGAGTTAGAGAAGCCCAAGAAATAAAATTATTGCTGCTACACTCATGATTTTCATGTAATTGATGAAGACAGGAGAAGGCACAGCCCCCCTTCCAGGACCCCTCTGCCACTGTTCTCTGGGGCTGGGGAGGCAGCCCAGGAACAGGAGCCACCGTGGGTCCTGCTTGAGTTGGCCATTTTTATTTACCTATGGCAAACAGATCAAAACTCAGGAGTAAGGCAAATTATTTGTGGAGCTAATTTAAAATTCGTGTTAACTGTCTTCTTCGTTTGCAAAGCACCCTTTCTCTGTGCAGTAGGGGATATATAATGACACTTGTGATGACCCATGCTGGAGCCCTGCCCTGCCTGGGAAGCAGTGGCATTGCCTTTCTGCCTTTCCTGCTGGCTCTTGCAGTCTCTTTTGGTTTTTTTTTTATTTTTTATCTCCCTGGTTCTCCACACTCTTGTTTATACAGAGGCTTCCTGTGTCTGTGGATGCATGAATAATATACTTGATGGGATGTATGTGTGCGTGTTCTCTCTCCTCCGAGGTACTGTCTTGCCCTGATTTGTGTCATCTCCTGGGCAAATATTTCAGGGTTATGTACAGTTTAGAAATTCATTTTGGAAGCTTCAAAATTATTATAGCAAGTAGGGAAAATATAGCAAGTAGAGAAAAAGAGAATTTCCCTATAGATTTCTAAGTCACAGGAGCACCATAGTTTTAGTGATGAAATAATACTCCAGAAGAAGCAGGAAGTTGCAGGTTTAGTCTTAACAGAATTTTTAAGATAAAAGGAAATCCTTACAAGGAGCCCACAGAATAAAATTATAATATTCAATTGGGTAAGAACAATTTTCTTTTAAAATATACATTTGAAAGGATTTTCACAATTACGTCTTACATTTTGTACATAAAGTCACTGTGTGCATAACTACAGGGCAAGCCTTTAAATAAAAAAAAATATTGGTTTATGTAGTCTGAAAATGTTTACTGAAAAGGATTAAAAAATAAACACACTATGTTTGTGCCAAATTGTTCCAGTCTGAGCCAACTGATTGCACACTGCAGCATTTTATCTATTGTTGTCATGTTTTTCTTCTAATTTTCCGATGTGTTGATTACTCTAAGCTCACAGCAAACCCAAGCTGGATGTGAGCATATGTATAACATCTCTCTCTACCTGTGCTGCAAAATAAATAATTTTTTTTGACAAATCATATCAACTGCAAAGCATTTTCAGAGCAGTGATCATTCAAAAATAAGGTATTTTCATGTAAGCAAGGCACTTGAAGTGCAAGTACCTTACAGCACTGACATAGTGTCATTTCACACATTTTTGTGAGAACTTCTGTATTCTGTTTTTGACCTTTTAAAGTATTGCAGTGTATAATTATAGTTATCTTTTATGAAAAAAAAGCTTCAATTAACCAGTTTTCATTCTTGAAATCATTAGAGCAATTTCTGTTTTATACAGATCATTAAGAAAGGCAAACAGTTACAAATCTGCTGCAAATACTCTGTATTGAGCCTGATTTAAGGAACACAAGTTTATTAATCATATGTTTAATAAAAAGAGCCTCTCGGTTCTTCCTGTGCATGACTCTCAAATCTGTTGGTACTTAGGATGATGAGACGTGGTTCCAAGTATCATACTCACTTCAAAAGAATTTGTGATTACTGACCTCCATAGCAAGCTGCACTGGTTTTTAAGTTTAAATTGTGTGACATATTTTAAAACAAGAAGGTGAAAAGTATCTTGTTAGATCACATGCGGACTAAATGCTTTGAAATGATAAAATTCCCCTAAATTCTGAGGGATGGCGAGCATCAGACTCTTGCGCTGTTAACCTCCTCCAAACTTTGATGACAGAGACTGATTTCAGCATGTAACAGGAAAGTAACTAAGTCAAAAAGTCCACAAAACTGGATGTGCAATTTTGACACTGAGTTGTTCAAGACCAAGAATTCTTTATATAACATAAGGGCAGTAAATCAAGGAGTTTTGTCACAGTTCTGTGTCATGTTTATACTCCAAACAGGAGCACCCACACTGCCTGCTACAGAAAAAATGTTTTTTAAAAGACTTATTTCTTTTAATTTTCCATCATTAAAAGGTGTGATTATGGAGTTTTACCTGCAAAACTCATCCTAAATTACACAGCATTTATCAGACAACATTTTAATCTAATTTGTGTTTTCTTAATTATGATACAATCCAAACACTTTGAGAAGATCTATGACATTTACAACAAGAAATGATGGAACAAAGTGGGATAGTCTTCCCTTTAAAACAGTATTTTTCTCTTTTCACTCATCTTTTTAGGATACATCGAAAAGTAATTTGAATTACAGCAGTTTCTGTGGAGGATTACTTCCCATTAGCTAATAAAGAGTAAAACTGCAGCAAATAACATTTTTTAAACTTTTATCAGTGCAGTAGTTCAGCAGATAAATTGGCATACTGATTGAAGAGTTTTCAGAGCATTCAGTTCCTAAATCTCAGCACACTAACACATCTAAATAGCATATTTAATTTTAAAAAATAAAATTAATCTCATACATTAATTTATTGGGGTGCTGAAGCAGCAATAATGCTACAGACACAGTTTCAGCCCTAAAGAGTATTACAGCTTTGTTTTTCATTAGGCTTTTGAATCCCAAACAAGGTAGGTTCAACATCTATTTTATTTCAGTGTTCAATAAGAATTTAATATTTATTCTTATTGAATCAGATTCTTCAAAGTCTGTAATAAGCCAATTCTTTGTTGGTAATTTTAACATGAATGAACCTAATTTTTCGGTGTGTAAAGGAGCTTAGGATAAGTAGTTTTGAAGTTAAATAGAAAACCCAGCGAGCAATATTTATGAAGCAATGTGGCCAAATGCATTTAAAATGTAGAAAATTTGTGACTTTGCTAACCAGCAAATCCTTTTCTACTCTCTGCTTAGCTACAGCAGCTGGTGATTTTTCAGTTTCCAGGTACGTATCAGCAGCATAGCCTTTCTTTTGTGACAAAGGAATATAAGTTGCCTTGGAGATTTTTAATTAACTCTTCTCCTGTAGCTCTGCCTGCTTATCATTTCAGCAGTTATTTAGGCTTCATATCAGATTTTGGATATTGTTCTTCAGAAATGTCTTCTTAATCTACACAAATTAGCATTTCAGCAAAACAATGTTTCCATAATGGACCATTCACTATACTTTTTTTAAAGGTGTAGTTAGTATTTACACCCATTAATTCAGCCTTGAGAAACAGATGAATCCTAAAGAGAGGAACATGTGTGGAATCTGCAACTAAAAGAAACTACTCTGCACAAAAGAAGTGATGGTGATACCTTAATCAGACTAAGATACTCCTTAATTACTTTTTATGATTTGTTCTTATCAATCAATAAAGGTGAATAGACTATTTTTGGATAAATTGGGATTCTTCTGACTAATTTGTTATTTAATGCACTTTTATTCATTTGACAAATAAATTTACCTAGCAAAATGTCCCTAGCTTTCTCACTGCCATTTTAAAATGGCTAGTTGTCTCAACCAAGTGGGTGAAGGTATATATGTATATTTCTATGTGTGAAAATAAAAGAGAATAAAGTTGGAAGAGGCAGAAAGGTGTTTATGACAATCACATCCCCCGACATCACAAATTTTTTCTCTATACTGCTTTTTTAAAAACTCTGGAATTTACAGTCATCATTGTTGTTAATGCCATTCAGCTAGCAGCTCAGCTTTAGGGGCTTCTTTTTTTTTTTTTTTCAGACGAATTATAAATGTCATAAATGCTTCCAAGAATACAGAATCAGAAGCCTTTTCTACCCTGAAAATGGAGGTAGGAGTTTGAGCAAATATGATTTACAGACACGGGGTTAATGCTATAAGCTAGAGGGAGCTCCTCCACAACGAAATGCAGAGGTTCCGTTTCATTTATCAATGTGCTTCCCCGGCTTTGTCTGCTCGTGAACATAAAAGACACGGTTTTATTGCAGATATTATCTACACCATTCTATGATATGAATGTTATTGTCTAAACTGTTGCTGAGACATAAAACAGCTGAAACCCTCTACCAACACCATATTTATGCCAAACCTTTTGATAAATATACAGGTCTTTTTGTTCACCTTCACTGTCTTTGTCTCCATCTTACCACTCAGCCATTTTTAATGAAAACGCGTCTTCTATAAATCCTGAGCACAGAAATGCACCAAGAGCCAATCTTGTGTCCATAATTGTGCAAGATAATGTCCAGCAGTTGGAATTCTGGGCCAGCCCCAAGCCCCTGGTGTGCAGATAAAAATATCTCCCCAGTTATTTTATAGCGCTCTTTCCAAAGTAATCTACACCACAAATTCATCCCAGTAACAACCCAGTTTATTCCACAACTAGGCCTAAAGAGATATCAACGAAGGGAGGTTGGAGTGACCTGCTTGGAAAGGACGTAGTTATTATAACTGAAACATTAATAATCTTTAATAATTGCTTCTATTGAGCATCTAAGAGACACAGTGCACTATCCACAGTTCCAATAATTCTCTAGGAATCCTGTTATGCCTTCTGGAGCATTGTCTAAAGGACACTATTTGTCCCCTATTATTTTTAGATGCCTTTTTAGTGTAAGAATAATTTTCAGTCAATTTGCATCCCTGCCTGGTCTTTGTGCACTGAAGTTCTGGAGCCTACATTTGGGGTTCTTCTTTCTTACATCTTGGTCCTCTATCTCAGCAGATGATATTGCGCTGGTCATAGACATAATAAGAAAGCGACTAATTTCTTCTTATTGATTTTTGTTAATAAAATGCCACTTCAAAGAGAAAGCAACAGCTGAAACCATGAAGGCTGAGTCATAGCCATGTTAATGAATTTTATTTTTGTCTATATTTGGTGTCTAATTCATGGTGAATCTTTTATTAAGTAAATGTGTCCTCTTTCCTGTTTGTAGAATACCCACAAGCAAATTATGACCTTATTCCACTTTCTAGAAACAATATTATTGTTTTCTTCTATCAACTTTAAAAACTTTCAAACATAATTGACAACCCAAAAACTTTAAATGTAATTGATGAAGTCTCTTCTCCTTCAGCACAATTGACTGCTTCTGTAGGGCACGGTGTTCTCAGAGGAGAGAATGGGTACCAGCTTTCCAAGCAACCTTACTGCTAATGTTCTCCCAGCATAAATTTAAAATCCGATTTCCAAATATGCTGCGAAGAATACTTCAACATTTGTTGTGTAACAGCATTCCTGAGCATAAAACCTCATAGGCTGGACCTCACTTGTAGGAAAAGGCCAGAACAAGGCTTAGAACTGGGCCTGGGGTTGGTCATCCAAGACTCAAGAGGAGGGATTTGACCTTTTGTTTCCACCAAGACTTAGAGCCTTGCATTCACACAGGTCATGAGTTCCTCGAAGCTAGAAAAAAAGTAACCACATCCTTAAAACCACATGCAGGTATTAATCTTACATATGATACATTTTCTATATTTAATGTTTCTTTTCTAACTTCTGAAGGGTTATTTTTTGAATGAGACAAACAGAATGTCTTTTTCTCCCATATTTATGGGAGACATGGACTTATTTCTGCTCCTTTTATAAGTTATGGCACATTTGCTGAGTTATTCATCTATTTGTGCAGTATTTTTAAGTCTCTATGCTTTAAAAAAGAAGTCTGAATTTTCTGCTCACAGATGGGCTTTCCAGGATGCTGAGAGGGGCAGTTTTGCTTCTGGTCCAGGGGAGAGAATAGAAGTTTTAGTAGATATGTTGGCAATTTAGGACTCATTTTTAGGGCTGTCTGCATACAGGATAGACCTCACCTCATGGGCTTTAGGGAAAGGCTGCTGTCTGCTTCATTGGTCTCCGGAGATCAGCCTCAGTAAGTGTGCCAGAAATGTTTATCACTCTGAGAACTCTACCTGCAGAACTGGCATTAATTTGCAGGTCAGGAAGTTTGTTTCCAGCAAAATGCCTGAATTTACTTCTTAAAGGATTTTAATTTCTGTAACACAAAACATAAAATACTTAATAATCTCAATACTTAATAATCTGGAAATATCATCAGACATCACATAAGAAAAAGGACGTCTTTTGAAAAGGACCTTTTCTCTTTCCCTTTCTCAACCTGGAATAAATTTTCAATGCAAATGTTCTAAGAAAAATATGCTTTGGTCAGAAGTGGTGAAACAAAACTGGTGCTTTCCTGACAAGTCTGGGCTGCCAGCAGAAATGTTTACCAACATCTATCTTTAGACCATGCAATCATTCTGCATTTCCCTAAAAATAGAATAAAAAGGCAGAATGTGATTTCTCATTTCTGAGCCTCTAGTACCACTAAAGCCTTTTATCTGAGAAGTTCTCTCTTGAAAACTTTTTTTTTTTGCTTAATTTGCTATTTTATATTAAATAATGCAATATTAACAAGTTCTTAGTAGTCTTACAAATATGCAAGCAGCAATTCTTGGACTTGCTCCAAAGCCCAGCTGCCGGCCATCACCCCTGTGTCACAGCAGCGAGAGGCTGGGGGAGTGATATGGTCAGAAAGGATTTCCAAATGGTAATTTTACAGGCAGCTGTTTGTCAATCCTCAGTTTGCTGAAAATTCCTGCTCAACATCTTTTTGAAGATGTTAACCAGTGTTTGCTTCTTTGCCATATGGGATCACCCTCGCACACAAGCAGGGGATGCAGCCCCAGCGCAGGTTCTGCTGCACCACACTGCACAGGTTGCCATAGTGACAGACAGGAGAGACTTTACTTCAGAAATGTTGCTTTATTGAGCTAAAGTGTATTTTGAAACAGGATCACATTTCAAGTCACTCCCTGTGTTTCATATAGGAACAAGCAGAATTATTGGCTTCTAGAAATAAGAATTAGTTTGAACCTGCCCATTCCCCAGCAGATCCTCAGAGGTCCATCACGATGTGCTGCAGGTGCTTTCCATTCCTTCTGGGTAAAAGAGGCCAGAATACCCCTCCTCTCTCTCTCACTATATGCACAAACACACTTTGCCTCTCTGCTGCCTTCAGAACGGCCCCTGCTTCTAAACAGGCCCACAAATACCATGTCACTGCCACCTCTGATGTGCCATGCCTTTTATTAACAAAGAGTATCTTACTTTGGATTCCATAAATTTTGTTCACATTAATGCAGAAGAGACATCAGGTGAGATTTCTGAAGGATTCCTGATTGTGTTATGTCCTGAAAAATGAACCAAATAAAGGGCATTCTGCTAGAACAGCACTGCCTGGCCAGCCTGGGCTGAGATGACTCTCAGATCTGAGATGGGCTTCCCCATGGGAACACCAAGCCCATGGAGATTCAAGGTGCAAATATCATCAGCCATTCTCCCCCCCTGCAGTGCCAGCTCCATCCCACAGCTGGGGCAGGCCCAGGGCTACCAGCATCCCACTTCACCACGGCTTAAACCATCCCCACCATTTTCCATAATAAATAGGATGAGAGGGTGTGCTGGTGAGGAGAGGAGCTTGGGCCCAGCTTCAAAACAGGTGAGTTGGTAGTTTGCAGGAGGAATGTTCAGCCCTGAGAGCCCCCCAGCCACAGGGCTCTCCTTCCCACAGACAGGGGTGATGGGTCACTGGAACCTCTGCAGGTGCATGGCCGGCACCAGGGCAGTGCCAGCTGAATTCTTAACATAGGAGCAGTGCAGGACAGAAAGATATTGCTGCTTTTTGCAATGGAGTTTTAATCTATGCCTTGGATTTTACAGTTTGTTCTTTTACATCCTTTCCTTTCCCTTTCTGTAACTTATAGACAGGAATTCTATATTTTCTGCAATAGATAGTTACAAAAGACAGAGATACGATTCAAATCCTGTGTTCTTGTGCATCTACTTATAGTTGTGCTCACCCATATACTAACAGTATAGTCACAAAGTAAAATGTTGATTTCAAACCTGTCCAGCACACTCCTTCCAAAACACACAGTCCGAGTCAGATTTCTTCATAAGAGAATAAGTAACCTACTGTTCCACCAGCTCCCTCCTTCCTGGACCTTTGTTTTCTGGGCTGAGAACAATTAGGAAGATTAGACTTCTTATTTTACTTCTTGCTCGTTCTTTGTCTTTCTGCCTAAGCAGACATGACTGTATTTCCAATTATTTTGCACAGATCTCAACTACCAAGACAAGTAACAAGCATAGGCATTGGATGAATTCTTGTCTTGAATAATTTTATTTTATTGTCCATCTGTCAACAGCTGGACAAAGTGGATTAAAGTGTAATGCTCCAGGTTTGTTATGATGCTAAAAAACAGCAGGAATAATTAATATGGGAAAAATATCCCTATTTTCTCATGTGGAAAAAATTGAATCTCTCTTCTATTGAAACTTCAAAAATAAGAGTCGACCCCTGGCACAGAGAACTGAAGGCATCAGATTCAGTTTGCCACAGGAATAGTGGTTGCAATGGGATGTGCCTATAGGTGGAAAACTTGGGGTCCTGTGAAGGAGATCCATTATTTGAACCATTCTGTGAATGAGGAGGACACAGAACCAATGGGCAGAGTCTGCTGCAGCTCACAGCAAAGCCTGTGGAAGAAAATCTGTGTCAGGAGTTACAGCATCGGCCTGCCACAGAGAGCCGAGGGTTTGGCATCAGGAGAGGTGAGCCCAGCTGAGGCTCTAGCTACTGAGCTTGATTTAAACTGTGCCCTGCCTTCTCTCAGGTGCAGGAAATGCGCTGAAAGGAGGCAAAATGTGACAGACTTTATGTCTGGCTCTTTTGTACACCCTCATGCAAACACTGTCTTTTCTTTCCTTATATTCCTGCATGAAACCACACACTTGTGGTTTGCTTTGTAATTAGTTTTGGCGCTGAGAGAAGACAAGAGAACTTCTTGTTAGATGGATTAAAGGGATCTGTGCTCTACACCACTTGAGTGACAAGAACCATGTCAGACCAGTCTGCTGTCAAGTGAATAAAAGTGACAGCACAGTCTGAGCGAGACGAGTTCTCCCACTCAGCGAGTGGCAAGAGGCAGGCACGAACTAGCCCTGTCAGAGAGCAGCCACAGGTGACTGGGTCAAAACAACTGGGACAGAGATGAAAACACAGCACAGCGATTCCTCCTTGACTTAGCCGAGGCTCTCCTGCTGAGACTTGTGTCTTCCTGCCAGGGGAACTAGAAAACGCCTTCAGGTCAAGGAGTGGGAAGGGGAGGAGCCTGGAACCAGCTCTGCGCAAGTATTTCCTAGGTTGCAGCCAGCATTTTTTAATATTGTTTGTCTGGAATGTGCAGTAACAATGACTCTTGTTGAGTAAAAGAAGATGGAAAGCAAAACAGAGCTCTCTGTGCCTGTGTCAGTGTGGCTGAAATCCAGCCTTCAAGTCAGGAGAGTGAGGGAGAGATTCCCTTTTTGTTCCAGTGCCCAGGAGCCCTGCTGACATCAAACATCAGTGCAGTGGGTGGCACCCGGTGCTGTGGAGGGGCTTGTGCTTCCCAGTCTCTCCCATGACTGGACAGCTCAGTGCTGGTCTGCCTGCTCATTGCGTTAGGATCATTCTCAGCTTCACAGGCTCTAACATCATGCCAGAAATATCATAAACATTCAAGATTCAAACGCTTCAGGAGTTGTAGAAGTAGCTAGTACAGAATGAGTACTCCAAATTTGAATTAGTAGAATAAATCCATGCTGGAAAAAGAACCTTCCTCTCCTCTGAAATTCTGCCTTAGTTCTGACTTCTGAGATTCTGAAACCCAGAAACAAATCAAATCTGCCTTTTCTGCCTCTAACCTGTATAAACACATAGTTTAATGCAAATTTTGCCAAGCATGACTATCAGTACCTTGAAATTATATGACAGAAAACAGCCCATGAGACCATGAGGCTTGTCTCACTGTTTCCAAGGGATTGGAAAGGGGACACTGCAGCTCTCATCTAGCCACCTGAACTTGCTCATGCAAAGCAGATGCCCAGAGCACAGTGTCCTTTCCCTCGTGGGCGCTGTGCCCGGCCTTCACTGTGGCTCAGGGAGAGTGCTCAGCTCTGCAGGGCGGTCCCTTGCCCTCTCCTCCTGCACCCTGTCATTACAGGCACAGGCTGTGATGGCAAATACGCACCTGTGGCTGTCAGAACATCAGCAGTGCTTCAGCTGCAGATGTGTTGGGACTGTTCTGACCATGTGGACCAGCATCAGCGGATTGATACCTGATGTTCTGCAGATCTTTGTGATCTTTACCAATTGTGAATCATCTTATATCAGGACTGCCAGCATATCAGGGCAGATATAATAATGCTAGCATCAGTATAACTGCAGCTTGGAGGGCTTTATGTGTGGCTGAAAGATGTGTGGCCAGCCGTGGTGGAACTGCCACGAAATGTGTGAAGAGTAACAGGGCAGGAAGGACAAAGTGATCCAAATGCTTTAAAGAAGAATGAACAACTCTGTAATACTGGTGCAGGAGATGAAGAAATAAAAATTTTGTGATGATCAGAAAAATAATGGCATGAAAATAACTAGTGAGGTGACAACAAAACCAGTCATGAGCAGAGTGCAAGGTTCAGCATTGCAGCTATTGGATCAATGGCAAGTGTTGAATTTGAGAACTGTATGCAATGCTGTCAGGGCACATATAAACCATAAAATCTACTGATTTTAATCTAAGTGTCTGATTACAAAATGACAACTGTTTTAGTTTGTTGTTGTTTTTTTTTTTTTTTTTTTTGGTTTTATGCCTTAGTCTATGACTTCGAAATGTGGACAAGTTAGGACAAGAACATCAGAGGAAACAGAAATCATTAATCAACAATACCTCCAAGCTATTATGGTTATAATTGCCAAGATAAAGATTATGAGTAATGATTTTCTGCAATACATTTTCACAAATTGTTTGTAAAAAAGTGCTTAGAAAAGTATCAGCTTTTCTGGACAGCACCTTTTTTCCTGGCTAAAAGGAATTAAGATCAAATTATATTTTAATGGAGAGATAAAAATACATAAAAGGGGCAGAAGATCTAGGAAGAGCTTTTCTATCATCACTAGGAGCTCAACAGCAGCAAGAAGGCCTTATGGCGCATTGAGAATTACTGTGATTTGTTGATTACCAAGCAGAAAAGAGATTCTGCAGAGACTTGCTGTGTTCTGAAGTAGCCTAAAAATAAAAACCAGACTTTTTTATCTGTCCTGCCTCTCACAGAAGCCTTGGAAAAACTGAAATTCATGATGGACAACAGTGACTAGAACTAGTTCGTTTCCTCACATTTCTGGTGCAATGGGTTGTCTCCAATTTAAGGACATCTCAGCTTTTCAGGCCAGGAACTTTAACTGACCGCATGCAGGCATCTGATATTTCCCTGTAGCCTAGGGTATCTGCAATATGATGGTTGAACACTCTATGCTTTGCATACATCCTGCTCTGTTACCTCCTTTTTATCATCTGAAAATACAACTTCTTATTAGAAGTTTTCACACCAAGAATTTTTTCATTGCATTTGAGATGAACAAACACCTCAAGAGAAATTGTATCAGCAGGAAAGGTCACAGTGGTTGCTCTGTAAAACATTTTAAAAAGGTCTTAAAAACAATACTGGGGTAGGTCTGACAAAGTTTTCAAAAGTCAAATAACTAGGAAATTGTCAGTCCACTTCAATTAAATGATCTTACATTTGTACTGTCAGCTGCAATAACAGTTATTAGTCTTTGTGAATTTTAAAGCCTGCATTTTATACTCCTAAAGCATAGCACTAGGAAGGGAAAATTACAGCCAAGGAGCTGTCTGTGGATGCAGCCTTTCCTCCTGACTCCCCAGGTGTGGCCGAGGGCCCTGGTGCAGGGGCTGGCAGCACTGACACAGGACCTGGCCATGTCCCAGTCCCGTGCTGCCACAGGCTGGCAGCAGCCACAGAGACTGGCATGGCTGGGGAGGCCAACAAGGTGATCCTGCTGCTCTCCTCAGCCCTGCTGAGGCCACACCTGGAGTGCTGTGTCCTGTCCTGGGCTCCTCAGTACAAGAGAAACAGGGAGCTCCCAGAGCAGATACAGCGGATTTGATTAAGGGACAGAAGTGTCTCTCTTATTGAGGAATGGCTGAGGGAGTTGGCCTGTTCAGCCTTGAGAAGACATGACTGAGAGGGGAACTCATCAATGACTGAAGGGAGGATGCCAAAAAGATGGATTCAGGCTCTTCTTGGTGCTGCTGAGCAGTGACAAGAGGCAATGGACAGAAACTGATGCACAGGAAGTTCCACCTGAACGTGAGAAAGAACTTCTCTCCTAGAGGGGTGACTGAACACTGGAACAGAGCTCAGAGAGGTTATGGGGTCTCCTTCTCTGGAGATATTCCAGAACCATCTGGACACAATCCTGTACCATGTGCTCCAGGATGACACTGACTGAGCAGGGAGGTTGGACCAGATGACCTGATGTGGTCCCTTGCAACCTGATCCCTTCTGTGATTCTGTGATTCTCAGGCAGTGTACAGCACCCAGTGGCTGTGCCAGTGGGGAGCAGCTGGGCTCCCTCCCCAGGAAAGCCCCTTGCCAGTCACACCCAACGTCTCCTTTTCACGTGTTCCCCTCTAGGAGATACCACTTCCTCGTTCTGTACTGCAGTCACAGACCCCATGTTCTTATCTTGACATTAAAGAAATAGATTTAATTGTCAGTCCTTTTAAACAAGCGTTTAATTCCATTCTGTGGGGACTAAAGACAGTCTTAAATAATTGAGCGGCCAAGAGATTGGTTATTTCTGTTTTCATTGCCCATATTGATTTAAGTGCAGTTAATCCTTTCAAATACCCATGTCACACTGGGCCTGATGGCTCTCTTTAGGGCAATATTGTTCCTCTGGCTAGATTATTTGACATCAAGCATTGTAATGTCACAATAAATCCTTCATGTAGGCTCCTCTTTTCAGAGAAGTAGCAGATGGGGACTTCAGCTCTTACATTAAGCTCTTGGTTTTACTAGTCAGAAGTTGGGCTTGTGAATAATTTTCATTAAATTTTCTTTTGTGCTTCATAAAAACTACCTCTTCAGCAGTGACATTAAATAATCAGAAGCCCAATTAAACAGGCATGTTGACATAAAACAAACCAAGGTGTTCCCCTCACTGAAAATTAAACATAGTTGTGTGTAAAATAATTTCATTTGGAGTATTCCCCAATACAGAACTTGTGGAATGGATTTTACAAACAAAAGTGGGGATGGCTGAAGCCAAGATCCAGCAGACAGGTTTTACAAGTCATTGCAGGGTTTCTTACTTCTGGTTAAGTTCTAAATTTGCCTGTCTACCTTGAGCTCCATCCAATTAGTTGAATGATTCTCCACTTGCTATTCATCAATGCATCCAAGTGGACACAATATCTATTCTCCTTACCTGTGGTCACACAGGTTGCTGGTGCACTCTGAAAGGTGTTCTTGGACTATCAACCTTCAGAATAAAAGTATTATCTACTTCTGCAGCAGGAGCAATCTTTGTGGCATGTGAATTAAATTATGTTAAAATCTGTTCCTTGTGGACTCCCTCTCTGTCAGGGCTGACCTTCTTCCTAAGCAGAAAGATGATGTCCAAGAACAAGAGTGTACTAGAAAACCAGGCAGATAAGTGAGTTCTGCAAACCCAAAGAGGTGTGTGTTTTAGGCTCTGGTTTTCTGGATAAGGATACAGATACTCATTGTGCTTGTGGGTTGTTCCAAAGCAGCTTCACTTCCATTCACTGAGCAAATTCTATAAAGAGCTTATGGCTGTTACCTGTCTGCTTGGGGTATTTACAGCATAGCAGCATACTTGTTTTTACTATTGATTGCCATTCTTCTGTTCTCTTGCCACAGACCTGCCCTAAACTCATTCTGGGTGGCCTCAACTGCTTTGGGATCAGAAGCAAGGCAGAGATAAATGTATGGATCACTTCTGCTGTCCATTTGGTCACTTTTTTCAGTTAATTTTAGGTACATGTTACTGTCAAATCCTATCCTGATTGAGTAAGAGTTTACATATTTGATGCATTTTTAAATGACATTTTAAAGAAGTTTTCTTAAGATCATAATGGAGACAGTCTGTCAAGAATGCAGCTCAGAGCAGCGTGAGAGCATTCCAACGGCATTACCGGCTCAAGAGCCACACACCCAACGTGGCTCTGCCTCGTTATGCCCAGAGGTGTAAGAATAGCTGTGAACAGCTAATAAGAATCAATGCTATTGGAGACATCTGGTTCAGTTTTCATTTTTCAGTGTTATTAGTGCTTATTGGTACAAGGCTCAGGAATGCAGCCAATCCCTTTGAAGTGGAGTGTATTGTAAGGCTGGAGGCATTGTGAGCCTTGTTGATGACCCTGTGTGTAACCTTTCATTTAAACATCCGTAATGCACGGAATGAGAAAGGCCTCCTTAAAAAAGACTGGTATACTGGAAATCTTTTTGCTGACATTTTAGTAGTCATTTTGAATTTTATAATCTCCAACAAAAGCCAAATTCTTTAATCTTTCAAGATTCTTTAATTTTTTTAAAAAATCTTTTACCCTGGTCATGCGAAGATATCACCGTTCTTTTAGTTATTAATAGGTAATAAAGGTCCTTAATCTGTGCACAATACAAGCAACCAGAGAAGTTACAGCTCTTTGACCTCAACCTAGAAAATAACACAGAGACCAAGCAGAGCTGAAGTCAGCTGCCACCTGTGTCTTGTTCCCTTCAAAATCTCACCTCATGCATCTACAGCAGCCTGGAACAGGAGCACAATTTGACTTGTGAATAAATTGGTCTGCATAAACCCTGAAGTTTAGAGTGAGGTTTTCAGAGGCATTTTGTGGAGCACAGGGAGGCCGGCACAGCCTTAGGAAGCTCCTGTCACAGGTCAGGCTCAGAACAGCAGCATGGTGAGGTTGGAGGGTTCTGTGTGTCCCGTGCTCTCTGGAGGCTGATCTGAGTAAAGAGACTGTCACAAATGCAGCAGTGACCTGCATTTGTCACTGGGAGATAATTTGTGTGACGGCCATCACTACTCTGAAGACAGTGCTAGTGTACTTTGATCTATACGCAAGAAAACTTTTTTGAGCTCCCTTCCTGCCACCTGTGAAAGGCACTTTTATCAAGAAAAAGAGAAGCTCCCCCAGCTGCTGAGTACTGAATGCTGAATGGTAGCTGGCTGCTGCTCGTTCATGGAGGACAGCACAAAGTTTTGCAAATCCTCTGCACAGATGTGACAAATCTATCACGTGTTTATCTTACCATGAATGATGCAAGTCCTCCCCCCTGATTGCCTTGAGGGGAAGCAAGCTACAGTGTCTGCCCTCTTTTTCCAACTGGTATTTTGGGATGAAGCTGGTGCTCAAACAGCAAGATGTAACTCCAGTACTTAGCATGTGTTAGTAAAAGACACCTGGTGCTCTCTGACTTCAGCATGGACAAGTAAAGGCAGATGAACAGAAGTGGAACCAACCATACAGTATGGAACAAAGCAGTACGGTGGGTGAGTGGTGGCAGTGGAACACCCCCCAGTGTTCTCTGCTTCTCATGAGCAGTTGGGAGTTTTCAGCTTGGATTTTTCAACTATTAGTGTGAAGATTGAACTCATTAACTTGTGAGTTTTTTATAGAGTCATTAATACCATTTCTTACTTGTACTTAAATGGAAATAGTCACAAATATTAGCAAGAATCAAAGTATTTTAAAAATAGGCCAATAGTGAGATGAAAAAAATGGCAGAAGTTGATTGGCCTAAAAGGTAAGATGTTATAGCAGACTTATAAATGGAATGATTCTATCAATCATTCTATCAGGAATGAATAATGGCAAAGCTCGGGCTGGCAGTGAGATCTGCAGGGCTGTGAGAAAGTTTCATAAGCGAAGTGTCAAGTATATGACTAAGGACATTTAAATCTACTAGAACAAGGTAGAGCAGAAAATGTCTTTGGAATAAAATACTTTAGTCCTTTGGGGTGAGATACAGGATGTTACAGAGCCAGCAAGCTCTATCTGTCTATTTGGAGTGGCCACCAACACTGCTGCTGGGACATAGCTTGGCATCGTGTGAAGAGGACAAAAAGTGTGGCAGTGATCATTCTGAATGGTGTGGACAAAAAAGGATGTAGATTTAGTTACAGATGTACACCAGCACAGAAAGTATATCTTTTCTGCAGCAGAAATATACATTTGGTTAAAGATTGTCCCTTTCAATTCCTGTTTGCAGGAACCCTGAGTAGCAACAAAAGCAAGAAATCAAGCAAAGCTACCAAGAGAATTTTTGTTTCCCATGGAATGAGTGATCAATGATTTTTTTTTAAAGTCTAGACACTTCAGGATTGTTGTTTCCTAGTACAGGTAGCAAGGATATGTTTAAAATGAGGACAACTCTTTAACTGTTAATCTATATAAGAAGGAACTAATCTGTTCTTCACCTCATGAGAAAGAAACAAGGTGGCACATTGGGGCAGTGTGCAAAAATGTAGAACAAAGAAAACTAGCCCACCATGACAGTGGAAATAAGAAAACTGCACATTCCTCTGCCTGGGGCTTCTTCGCACCTCAGTATCCTTAATTATGTTCCAGGGTATTTTGGCATTCCTTCTATTTGCATTTAGATCTTTCATCAGGAAGTTAATGTTCTCAGAGCAAGTAAAATCTCAAACCCCATAAATCCTAATGTTTAATACGTTAACGATATAGAGATAAGTATTTAATTTTGCTTTATGCATGACAGAGAAGCCAATGACAAATAGCACTGAGTAATATTTATGAGTTCCATGCCTGAAGGAATAATAAGCACCTTAAATTATTGTAAATTCCAACAAGGCACATACATTGAAGGCTTTATAAAACTTTATACTTTATGCATGTTAACTACCACATTGTTCTGCCTACCATAGTTCAGTTTTTGGTGTTTCCCGCTGCTGTTATTACAAAGCAGCATCTTCCCGTGCTGAAACAATCTTTCTAATGAATGTATCTGACTGTCCTTGATACTGTTCTGGCCTCCAGGCTCGAGCTGTGTCCTGAGAAGTGCCATGAAAAGGGCAATAACAAAATTTAATGCAGTGCTAAGCAAGTAGCATATACTAAATGTCTATCATGACTAGAAACAAAATAGGGTTCATCTTTCCTTCTTCTCTTTCATTATTTGAATAGTAACTTTACATGCCAGCTTTGCTGACCAGTATTTCCTGGGCTTACTGAAGGGAAGCTGAGGAAAGCAACCTCACACACCCAGGGGCACAGCAGCAATTTCTACACTAATCTTACACCAGCTCAGCAATGAAGAATGAAGAGCTATGGGAACAGAAGATGGATTTTAGCAAAGGAAATCTATAGGAAGCCACTTCATTTCTTGGATTTTCAAGCGCACCTTATAACTGGACTCGGAAGAAGTCGCAAGTGTACATGGAGGTATCAATTCCTCTGGCTGAGTTTGGGTCTGATAATGGTGGCAAAATGAAGATGCCTTGGTAGGTAAGGAAATATTTACAGACATTTGTGAGAGAAGATGGCAGCCTGGTGTAAAATGATATAGTTGCCAATTGTCATCATCAACATTGACTATATGCTGCAAGTCTTCAAAGATAGCAGGCATGCGGGCAGATCCGCACAGCAACCCAGTGCCAGAGGAGCGTGCTGAGGGTGAACCACAGCAGTGGCTCAATCAAAATGACAATTTGCTCTACCTTCAGACATGTAACTCATCAGGTGTGGGTCATTGGGGCGCTTGCAAGGGGCCCAAGCCACTCAGATTCCCTGCCCTTGGGGAGAGCTGCTGAAACATGTCCTTCACCTTTGAACAGCCATGTGTGGAAGCCTGTGGGCTGCACTGGTCAAGGTCGAGAGAGACCTCAGAGAATTGCAAGTCTCCTGTTGTTTTCTGAGGCTGGGCATGGGGACTCCCTGGCAAGGTCTGGGAACTTAGGGGTTGATGTCAGGGCAATAAAAGGGCAATAAATCCACATTTAGGGCCCTTGTCTACCACAAGGAAGATCAGCTTAATGGCTTAGACATTTTTTGCTAGCATTCATATAGGAAAAATGAATAACAAAACATAAACCATTTGGTTTGCTGGAAGTGTTGCAACAAGATTTTTGAAAATGTATTTCAGAACTTTGCTTCATAAGGATATGGGGCACTCTTGACTTTCTGCACTGTTTTACCAGGATGCTGTGAGGACCCTACCCCCCTCCAGCCTCTGCTAGAATGACTGAGTTGCCTGAATGTGGAGGAGGGGTTTAAGTGCTTGGAGGAGTGTCAGGCTGGTGACCAAGCAAGGCTCAAATCTTCTGAGTACTTCTCTACTCTCCAAATTAGCAAAGGCATTTCTCTGAAAGGAGAATTTTCCTGCACTCCCAAACAAGTATTGCGAGAGATTATTTAAAACATAGCTATCAGTGCCTTCTAGCACTAAGCCTGATAAAGTTTCTCTTGTGTCTTGGAGGACCACTTGCTTTCAGAATGTGCTTGCTTTCAGGAAGATGGCAAAGCACCGGCACTGCCAGGAGATCCATGTCAATGTGTGAGGTACCTCTGCAGTAAAAGTGACAGCCAGAAATTGCTAGCTGGTGCTTATAATTTAGACCCCAGAAGCTAAGATTGACATTTTCTGGCAGCAGGTTTGTTGTGGTTAAATATCTTTTTTCTTTAGCCCATGAAAAATACTCACACAAGAATTACTTGATCCACAGCAGAAGAATAGGATTAGCATCAGGAAGAGGTGTCTGGTGGCAGCCTCAATAGTCCGAGCTTCCCTCCCTGAATGGGATTCATTCTTCCCCAGCTGAGCCGGTTGGGAAGTCCTTGCTCCTACAGGAAAGTGCACGGAGGGCTGCTGCGGTGTTGTTTTTTGCTCTCATGTTATGCCCTTTTCCAGGGGTCAAGAGTTCTTCCATAACACTCACTCCAAGCTAGAGCTCTCAGCATAAGGAGCCTACTTGGCATGTCCTCTCAGAAAGGATTTTATACGTGGGGTGATGGAGCCCTCATGAAATGCTTTTCAGCCCAGCACTGTTTGTTTATTCCAGGTTCACTGGAAGGAGACCTCACTTCACTCTTCAGCCTGGCCTGGCAATGTTTTTCATACATTTTCTCTAGCACAGCCGTATCTCAGTGAGATCTCTCTGCCACAGCCTCCTCCAGGCTGACAGTCTGGCACAGGCGCACAAAGCCGACTGAGCCATTGACAAAACCAAGGTGTCGCCCATTATTTGGGCATGCTGGAGTGGACAACTGCTGGGAGATCTCGAGTGCCAGACAATGAACGAATCCTCTGCGGTTAATTGTCATCCCTGCCAATGAGAGGAGGTTCGTCGCTCTCGCAATCAAGGACAAAAGTCTTTTCTTTGGCCCTTTATTGCCTGTCACAAAGCTGGTTGGTGCAGCTGGGATCAGGCCCACAGCTGATCCCTCTCTCCCCCGCCCTGGGCCATTCCTGCCAGCTCAGCTGGGGTCACCCGGACAATGGGGAAGCTGCGTCTGCTGCGTCACACCATGTTGGGTATATAGCCCGGGCAGCCCGAGAATATGTGTGTAGTCTCCCCCTTGATACCTCTTTGTTTGCTTTGCTTTATTGTAAGGTAAAATGGAAGAAGGGAAAATGCCCCTGCCTAGAAATACAGATGCATTGTGACATAAAAGGGATGAGAAAGGCACGTTTCAGCTGTGAGCCTCACATCCCACCTCAGCACAGGGGTGGTGTAGCAGGAGGCTGTCACAGTAGTCATGCTGCCTCACTGCAAGGGTTCTGCAGATGGGATCCTCCCCACAAAGCAAAGCCTGTTTCATGTGCAGGTAACAGGCTGCCTACTGTAAGGTGTCAGGATAATTTGGCAGGAGTGAACAGGCAAGTCTGACTAACCTCCAAGCAGACAAGCCATCAGAAAATAGTGATCAGAAAGTAGTGCTGCTCTCTGTTTTCCTGTGTTGGAACGTTACTTCCCCAGTGTGTTTGATGTAGGTGCCCTAAAAGCATAGAATAATTTTTCCACTCTCTGTGTTTTTGTGGTTACCTTTCTCCCAGTTTGGGAGCCAGAAAGCAGATCCCAGCATGTCCATTTGCTACTACCCACTTGTGCCTCAGCAAGACGTAGCACAGCCTGTGCGATCTATGCTTGTCTCATTAGGACCTAACCTGGTTACCTGCTTCCCAGAATTTACCTAGTGGGCCTTACAGAAAATCACTGCTTTGTGTGCTCATTTCCATAAAGCTACTGCTACCAAGAGTGCCACAGCGGCTGGCTGCTTTTCCCACAGTTTATCATATGTGATGACTAAACTGCATTTATTCTGCATATCCATCTAAGCAACTGCCTCTGTTCACACCTGAAGTAAACACCAAAGGAATAATGCCCAGTGGTGTGGGTTGAATAAAAGTATGCTCATGCCAGATCACCACCAAGGAGCTGGGGAAAGGTCAAAACTGCAGTGGTGTCCATGCCCTTGCCCCTGCTGTTATGACTGTTATTACACCTTTAGTGCAAAGAGCAGCAGAGGCTGATAAGCATCCTGAAAGAGATTATTTAACTTGTATTTACCTATGCATATGAACCAGGCTTGAGACAATACAGGCATCTAACATTAAAGAAATGAATGGCTCTTAGTTCATCTACTATTATGGAATAATGTATTCCCTGATTTTTCAGGTGTCATTGGATTATTGATAGTTATTGTGTTGTATCTGCATATCAGTGCTTGTACTCTCTCTGCAAAAGATGCTCACCTGGAAGCCTGTGGAAATCAAATACATATTCAGGACTCAAAACAATTCCTGCCTGATGTATTCAAACACAGCAGCAGAATTTCATCACCTACCTCACCACCAAATTCTTTTCAGATCTTATCTTTTCCAGTCATAAGCTAAAAAAGATGCATGATACAATATCCTAGCAGTGCTGCAGGGGATGTGACTCCACCAGTAATTTGTGAGATAGATGTTGGGAGTGCCCCTAACTAAAATTGTTTGAGGATAAAATTACTGAGCGCAGTGCTGAAATGGTGCATCACCCACTGGCCTGGTCCAGGATTTCCAGAGGGCTTCTAGGACATACCTGCCAAAATGTTGCTGAATATCAATGGGAATTTTGTTTCTAATTCAGTTGTCTGAAACCAAACTAATCCTTCCCATAATGTTTCTTTCAGGTTTTGGATGGTGATTACATTAGAAATCCTATGGACTTTGATCATAACAGACAACATTTGCTTTGATGTGGTAGAGCTTTGATAGCCACATCAACATGAAATCAAAATAAAAGAAAAATTTAGAGATTTGTATCAGTTTGCGACAGCAGCTATTCATAAAAATCTCTGATAGAACTGGTGCAAATGTGATATTTATGTACAGTCTGAGAAGCACAAGCTGGGGGACCAAGGTCTGGTGCAAAATCAAGGTGTTGTTAATGACAAAAAACTTAAACACTCCCAGAGTAGAAATTATGACACCTGTGAACCCCTGTTCCAGATCAGACTGGGGGTCTAGGAGTTGCCATGTCCTTCACTTGCCACCACAGGTGACAACATGAGTATTATTAACAGAGGCAGGAAACATCAGGTGGTTTCTGACAACATGGGTTGTGAACTGGGACTTGTTGAGCTCTGGCTGCTGGTTCCTTAGAGAAGGACAAGATCTCTGGTACAGGTTTTCTTCCTGAGAGTAGGTGTGCAGGGACAAAGTGCTGCAGAGACCCTGTGCCCTGAGGAACATAGTCCTGCTCTCCATCAGCACCCATGGAACTGCCACAGGAGCACTGAAGGCATTTTGCATAACTCAAGGGCAGGATTTTCCTTTTGCTGGCCACAGTGTTTGTATAAGAAAGACCTGCATGACTGATTGGAAGAAAAGAATATTTGTACCTTACATATTGGAGAAATTGTTCAGGAACAGTTAATCCTTGTGAAAGTCCTGCTCTGAAATGCTGCCAAGAGCAGTGGCTGTGTTGGTATTTGCCATGTCAAAGCCAGTCTGTGAGGAGCACCTCCTCGCCATGCAGCGTGTCACTCTGGCAAATAGAATTGGACATTTTTCTCCCAGCAGGACACAGTAGGTTCTATCCTTAATGCTGCCTGGGCTCCAGGAGTGCCAGCTCTTCCTCCTCCGTGGGCATTTCCTGGTACTGGCTGGGTGGCAGTGGCCAGGCCAGCGGCATTGCGCTTACAGGTGGAGCCCATGGGGCACCTTGTCCAGGCATGCCTCACCTGGAGAGCCTCTTCACACTTCATGGACATAAATGTATGCTGAGCAGCCTTTATCTCACTGGTTTTTGTTGATAGCAGCATGTATCCCCACTCACAATGCTCTGCACTCTGTGTCATTCAAAATCAGGTTCTCCTCAGCCTGCTGCTGTCACACAGGATATATCTGTGAAATCTGCCCCCCTCAGTGATGATGCTCATCATTTAATATAATCTTGTGCTTTCCTTCATGCTTCATTTTTCATGCTCTTAGCAGCTATAACAAGGCTGAAAGGTAAATTATGAGAAGCCTGAAGTATGCAAGGAATGACTATTTGATTCTCCTGCAACACTGGGAAAGAAAAGCCACAAACACCTTTGAATTTTCACATATAAGATCTTGTTCATGCCACACCCATTCTGGGCTCAGAAACATAAGACATGCCAACCTATATTTATAGGAAAATCAGAACAGGTACCTGGAACATAATGAAGTTCTGCAAGAGCACTTTGGAGGAAAAATAGGTCTTATTCAGATATTCTTAATTCTAATTCAGAAATATAAAATAATATTTGCATAGAAATGCCATGTCAAGTAAACTTTTTATTTACTTTTCAGTTGTATTGAAATAGTAATGTTACTGTTGTATTTTCATTTATAAAAGCTTTAATCACTTATATGTGCATTTGGTTCAAAACCAATAATTTCAGACTTTTTTTTCCCAGTGGTCAGAAAGTTAGCTTTCCATTCCAGTCTGTTAGATTTTTCACTACAATAAAAAAGTCCTTTTTTCTCCAGTTTTATCAATTTTGACAAAGCAAAATGATGATGATTAATAAAATACTACCTTTGCTTTGACTAAACCTGCTTATTGCCTTATTCTGTAGAGGTTTGTTTTTCTTCTTGTGGTATAATTGTTACTTTTGGTACAGAAACACGAATATTCCAGGCTTGCAGATACCACCTCCAGTTCTTCAAGACTCACTCTCCTCTGACAGCTGATTGAGGCATTGCTTCATTAGCAGTGTGAGCAGGAGCTGCACTGCCTTCCTTGCCCCGTGGCATGGCTCCTTTGGCAGTGGGTCAGTAGAATAATGTAGGGAAAGGCAGCACTGGGACAAAGCAAGGACTAGCAAGGCTGGGTGGGTGTGTCATGGGGCAGCTCTGAGCTGTGAAGCCCTGGTCATCTAGAGCGAGGTTGTGGTGTCTTGGCTCTTCAGGGTACTCCTTCTAATAGCTGAATGCTGCTACATGTTTTTAGAAGATTAGAAAACAAAGGTAGAGTGTTCTTTATTAGAAGCTGAAAATTACTAAATGCGGTAATAGATCTGGTGTGGAAGTTTGAATAACAGTTTGAACATGTGAATTAAGGTTCAGAAATTTACTGTGATGCCCTCAGGGGCATGTCTTTGCAGTAGCTCTATGTAGAGATAAGCAAGGTACCATGAGAATCAATTCCTGCTTTTTGTAGCTACGGTAATTTGGGCTAATTAGGGCAGGCTGAGCACCACCCTGGTGCTGAACAGAGAGCTGTATATAAGTTCAAAATAACTAAGCTGTCAACTTCAGTGAGTTCCTCATCCAAAAGACCTCACTTGCAATCACCTGTGGAGAAAAACTACTTGCACAGACAGGCCATCCTGAGAGCATCCCAAGCCACGAAAAACGTTTCAGTTCTGAAGAAGAGGCAATGCTTAGAGCTTCCTGCCAAGCTTCCCTGGTGTTGTCTGCAGGGTGCCAGGCTGCCAAGCCTTTGGGGAGACTCAGTGCCCGGGGACAGCTGCGTGCTCTGCCAGCTCTGGGTGCCTGACCTGGCTCAAAAGGGCAGAGAGAAACTGAGTGCGCTTCCCATCTGCTCTGTCCAGCACCAAGTGCAGCAGAGCCTGGCCACGCTTCCAGCAGTACCTACAAGATGAAAGGCTGAGGTCTGCCAGTGGCTGCCACCTTCCTCCTCCAGCCCAAGCTCAGCAGTGCCCCGCGGCTGCCTGAA
This sequence comes from Camarhynchus parvulus, assembly GCF_901933205.1. Lineage (NCBI taxonomy): Eukaryota > Metazoa > Chordata > Aves > Passeriformes > Thraupidae > Camarhynchus > Camarhynchus parvulus. Next base: position 229,911 of record NC_044587.1, read on the forward strand.
TCATCGCAGCAGCACCAGCACCGGCAGCTTGCTTTGCCAGGCATCAGCTCCTTAACGCCTGTCCCTACCCCAGCTCCCACTTGGTTGAAATCATGAAACCCTGCACAATATCAGTCTGACACAGCTGCTTACTCCTGGGGAGGATTCCTTTGCTGCATTGACAAAGCTGCCAGGTATGTGGAAGGGGAAGGGCTAGGCTCACATGTTCCAAAAGCAGTTAAGAAACCTGAAAACACAGCACAATCTGATGTAAACAAACAAGTTCTGCATATTATCCCTTCCCAAATATTCAGAAGTCTTAAAAGAATTGGGTGTGTAATTGAAAGTAGCCGAAGGCAGCTCTATCCTGTGCTACCAGCGCTTACACAGCCGATCACCCCAAGTTTCACTTGGCAGCTTGACAGGGTTACGTGTTTTCACATGGATGAGCACTTCTCTGACAAAGCACTGCAGCTTGAACAACACTGAAAACCACATTGTCTTGTTACGTGGACTCTGATTTCAACAGGCTGGAAGAGAAATTTTCCTTTCTTTGCTCCAGCCTTGCCACTGAGTTCCTTGCCTGAAGAAGCAGCCTTCCAGCACCAGGAATATATTTCCTTTGACCTCTCAAATCTCACTTGCGTTTTCACTAAGAGATAGCATCCCTTGTGTTCTGCCCCATGTCCTCACTAAGCTCCTCTGGAGACACAGTTCCTAAAGTCGAGGCATCCTGCTGTCCGGAAAAGACCTGAACCTGCTGCATTTTGGATTTTGGAAGACCATTGATCAGAAAATTTGACACTTGCAAGGGATGCAATTGTTCTGAGAAATGAGAAGCATTTAGTGGCAAACCCAAGCAGGCCAGAGGAAGGAGCTACAGGGAACTGTGCTGGCTCCAGAATACCAGGTTGGCTTCCTTGCATGCCATGACCTGCACTTTTTTCTCTTATGGACCAGAGAGGAAAATCATTACAGGAAAAGAAAATTCCGTATGTAAACAAGTTGATGAACAACTTGTAGTAGGGGGCAAGATGAGCCTCTTACAGTTCTGCGCTAAAAAACAGAGAAGCTTGTCCTTTCTACCATGACAGCTCAATAGCACTCTTAAAAATATTGGATTTCCCATTTTTGAGAAGAAGTCCCACTTTTGATGACTTTGTTCTATGCTAAAAATAACTTTTTTCTTTCTATTGAAATATGACAAGACAAACAGAAGACTCCACAACATGGGCAGACACTACATGATACTAAAATCTGACATGTTTTTCTAGTATCACTGTTTTCATTCATGTATATGCTATTTCCTTCCTACATGCATGATTTAAAAATATGTGAAAGCCCTAGAGTGCTCCTGAGAGCTCCATCCTAGGGAAAAAGTTTGAGGTGCTGAGCTGAGCCAGCAAGAGCAATTCTCTTGACTATATCAATAAGGAGCCATCATTAAAAAAAAAAGTAAAAAAGAAAAGAGTAGTAGTCTCTTCACGTAGATTTCTGCTGTTTTGGGGCATAAAAGATGCTTTTTTCACTTGCCACTCTTGTGAGGGACATAAAAGTCCATCTACAATACAAATCGCGTTGTTTATCAAAAACACAACCCAGAGCATTTCTGGTTCCTTCTGCAGCAAGCTTTGATGCCAAAAAGCTTTTGACATCATCTCCATGCGTTCCCAGCATGGAGACAAATTTATTTATTCATTAATTTAATATATTCAATAAGCCAACCAGCACACAGACTTATTCTTTACAAGTAATTAGAATGTATTACAAGCATACAAATGTGCCTAAGATTGAGAACTTGGGTTATAATCTAATGAAAATATTGTCACTGAATTAATTTCCTATGTGGTGCCAGACTCACAGAATAAAACCTATATTGAAAGTCTTCAGAGACCTACTGTCAACAGCCCAGCACTACCTCTATTTTAAGCAGGAGAAGATTAGATTTCAAAAGCCTGTTCTTTTTCATGCATGTTCTAGTTCTCTTAGAGGAATCTTCTGTATTTGAAAGGCCTCATGAAAGTTTCAGGAATAAAGAAAGTGAAGAAACTGGCATTTTTTGCTACAACTATAATTAAAATTAGTACTTCATTATTCATCACTTATGTATTAATTGAAAACTAATTATTTATTAGTTTTTTTATGGCGCTATTGATTTATTATTAGCCATTAAAAATGCATTAGTCTCACAGAAATGGAGTTCAACTGTCAACTTACCGGGCTCAAGGCAGTTGGTGCTCCCTGTGACGAGCTGCAGTCCTGGGAGCTCCGGGTTGCATCACGGCAGCAATTAGAAATTGGGGTGGGTCTGACTCCTGCGGCGCTAGCTGTGGTCTTTACCATCACTGCAGCACACAGACCCTCACGGATATTCGGTCCTTGTCAAAACCATCCATTTCACACTTGCCCAAGATTTTAATGTATCAGTGTTTTGCAAACTGACTGTTAGTGTGGCAGGGAGAAGAGAAATCTCGTTAAGAATGGGAATGTGATCTCAGTAACACACACGAGCTCTCGCAGCAAGCTGGGACAGACACGGGCGCTTGGCTGGCGCTGCCAGAGCAGCTGCTCGGAGCCGTTCGTGGCCGTTGGAAGGCAGGCAGATGAGCCACAACTGGGATATCGGCTCCAACTTTCTGTTCTGATCAGCTGATACAGAAACCAGGCAGAAGCAGCCGCGTCTGGGTGCAGAGCTTCAGACACAGGCTGCAGCCCCATGTGAAGCTGCATCCCTGAAGCATCCCAGGAGCTGCCAGCCTGATAGCAATCTGCCTTCCAACACACTTTTGTTTCTTTCTGCCTAGTGCACAGCCTGGGGGCTTCTCCCTCTTTGTAGAAGTGAAAAAAAGAATTTAAGTTATCCAGGGCTACGTAATTAATTGTTTTTAGTCAGATGTATTCTGCCTGCCTCAGTATGCAGCAGGCTTCCACCGCTGTGTCCTGCACGAAAGATGGTTGCCGCTGGGAGTATAATTACATGTTTTCTCTTCTCAGTCCTAAAACAAAAGGTTTCCGCATAGTGCTGAAGTGTAAAGAAAGATCAAGGAATGCTCAGGGTTCCCGGAGAGCCCTTCAGTGCAAGGCTTATCAGTGGCTCCTTATCGCCACTAATCTGACAACACAGGTGTGATGGGATGCCCCAGATGGGACGGATCTCTGGTAATCTGATCAGGAGTAACTCATTGTGTGCTGCTGGACACCGGTTTACTCGTTACCCGTTGAACAAAGGAACGAATTAAGCCTACCTGAGAGGCGCTAGTACCCGCAGGGATGTGGTGGGGAGACCTTGGCTGTGTGCGGGTGTGCAGCTCCCAACCATTGCACACCACCCCGACGTGCTCCCTGGGGATGGGGAGAAGAGCAGGAAATTACAGAAGGGGTGTTCAGAAGGAAAAGGCATTTCACATCCCATGTTCCTCATTTTAATAATACAGATGGCTCACTGTGAAACATCTTCCAAAAAAAAAAAAAAAACCAAAGCAAAACTCTGTGACCTGCATCGTTGCAGAAGTGGCAGAGCCAGAGCAGCAGCCTGTGCCCTCCCACTGCTCTGGGGAAAGATGGACAGGACTTGTCCCCACAGCTGGGTCAGAGAAGTTCATGGCTGAAAGGGTCAGTGTCTGGTTACAGCCAGGGTCACAAAGCAGAGAGATGCTCTCCCCAGACTCAGCCCAAAATGTCGTGAACAGAGGGGTCCATCAATGCATGATCAGTTCTGCTCTCCTCTGTGGACCAGGTCTCCCTCACGTTCTTAATTTCCAACTCCCTGCTTGTGCTCCCTGGGCCTCATCACCTGAAGGGAGGAGGCAGCATGCCAAAGCATTGTCTTGAACACTGAACTAAAGGAGCAAAAGAGCTACAAATAATTTGGGGAAGAACTGTGTTGAGCTCCAAATGAGGTTGATTGTGTATTCAGGAAGTAGTATTTCAGGTAGAAAGCTGTAAGGAACCCTTCAGTGCTCTACTCTTTTCCACAGTAATTTGAATGGAAAAATGGCTCAACTCTGACAAAACCAGGTGAATTCTACATAAGCTTGTTAAAAAGTAAAATATCAGAGCATATGGAAAGATTTGTTTGGAATGGGAGGAACACACAAGCACATGACGATGACAAAAATTTCTGTCACTGATGGATGACGTGAGAGATTTGAGCCAGGCTCCTGTGCTTTATGTATAGCTCCAGCCTGTCCCTCCTGTCAGCTGCTAAAGGTTTGCCATAAAACATTGCTCTTATCTGCCTGTCTTACAGACTCTTTTTTGCTTTGGACATCATCTGACTCTGCCAGGATCTGATCAAACCCTCATTACCTGCTGCTTCTAGGAACTGGATCTGCCCTCTCTGCCAGTCAGTCAGTACAAGGGATGGCAAGAAGATTTTGGGGTGAGCAGATGTTGTGTTAGATCCGTGCAGGATTCCCTGTGGATGCACCATCCCAAAGGCATACAAAAATATCACTTCACTTCCACATTTTGGCTAAAGATGAGAGAATGTGATGCCCTCTTACTAACTAAAGGTCAAGATACTGTTAGTGTAAGTCCGGATGGCAGAGCAAAGACTCTATCATCATTCAGTGCAGTGAAATGTGCATTGCTCTAGTTCATATCATGCTTTATACAATTCTCCACTTTTATTTTCTTTGTAGTTTGGGGTGCAGCTTTGGCCATGACCAATACTGAGCCTTCTCACCAGGTGATGCTGCAAAAGCCATGCTGAGCTTTCTGTGATAAAAGCATCCAGCCCTGGCCATGGCTGGTGAGAACCATCAGACCTGTGCAAGGAGCTGCAGGCCAAGGAGATGTGCAGATCAGTTCTGAATTTAAGGTCTTCACACTTACAACTGACACCATGCAAGCGTTTTACCCAAGTGATTCATATTTAGTTCTTGAAGTATGAGAAAAACGAGCTGAAGACTGCAAATGGTGGCTGTGGCTTTGACAAATACTGCAGGCCAAATTCATTAGTAAGCTTTCAGAGAGAATTGTTTCATTTTCCCATCAAAAGTAAACAAAGAAATAGCATTTCTATCACCCCATTTCAGAATGTACCTGCTGGTTCTGGGACTAATTATCATGTTCTTTCTGTGATGGAAAATAGCCCTATAGCATCTTAATTGCAAAATTTGGTTTTCAGGAAAGAACGGTTTTCTGAGGACATAAAAATGTGTTTCATTCTTACAGAATAATTGGTTTATATTTGAATATATATAAATGAGAAGCAAGTATGCCATCTATTTCATAGCATTTGATGTACAATCATTTATACAGTGGGGCCATATTCATAATAGTTCTTTTATGTTATTAAAATTACTAATAAAACACTAGACATTCATTTGTTACACCACTTCCAAGTGCACGGGAGGATGAACAAATGTGTTTTCATTATAAGAGGTAATAATAATTAAGAGTGACAGAACCTTATCCTCAGAATCTGCCTCCCAGCAGCAGTTTGGCTGATAAAAAACCAGAAGTTAAGATAAGGCAGCAATTATTAAGACAAATCTTTTGAAGGGCTGTTTGAACTCCTGTGTCCAGCAGATAATCTGATTTTACAAGGTGCTCCAAGGCGGGGGAGGCTGCATGGGAAGCAGTACCCAGGTGCAGGCCTTTAGCCCCTTGCACCGGCATTTTTACCTCTAGCCATTTCCCTGGTCTCTTCTTCTTTTGTTTGCTACAGCTGTGGCACATAAATCAGTCTCCATTCTGTCTCACTGACACCAAAGAGAAACAGAACACAAACAATGCACAACACCAAGCCCCAAATGTATTCATCTTTTTTTTTCCTCCCTTTTTTTTTGTGATCCCTTTCACCTATTTTTGGGGGGAGATTCAAAAATGGCTACAGGCAACTCTAATTCTTCCTTCATGAATATTAGATACAGAGCATGAATATTTGAGTAGCTAATTCTGGCTTAGGTGAATCCAATTGCTAATGGCAATTCATTTTTCTTCAGTGACATTCCACCAATAACCAGTGTGAGTGGGACAGGATGATGCAGTTTGGAGCTGGAAAGCAAGAGAGAATGAAACTAGGAGCAGAAATGCTTTATTGATCCAGTCCTCGGGTGGGACTCGGGGCTTGCCTCCTCCCTTATCTTGGGAGAGCTTGAGCAGGGAGATCTGTGCTCAGCAGTTACATTGTGGACCTTTAAGAACAAAACAGGGAGAAAAACTTTTAAACTGATTTTTATTATGTCACTGAGATAGCACCTCCTGATGCGTTGCGCCCTTTGTGGTGTCACCTGTGTGATGTGCAAACTGCAGTGGGACAGACTCAGTGCCTGCAGCCTGGCCCTGGGATACACCACTGGGCAAGGCCTGCTGGGGCTGGGGAATGGCCTGTTCCTCCAGGGGAACCCACCTTGCTGCACAAGGGCTACAGGGATGTGCTGAAGTGGCATGGGAGGGTGGAAATGGGGCTGTTCCATTTAGTGGTACTAGGTTATCTGTAAAACTGCATGCTTTGATTTTTTTATTGAACAATAGAAATTGTGATTTGGTGTCCAAGACATAGAAAAGAAATGGTGTGTTTCTGGACCTAAGGAATAGCAGTGAGTAATCAGATATGACCAGATCAAACCTCAGCTGAGGTTCCATGTTTATGTTTACATGGTCCAAGAGACACCAGCAAGTATCTATCATTTTATATTAGTCTCAAATTTGTCATTACTAGATGGATACTTTATAACCCATTGCTAATACTTACACACTTTGTCTGCTTTAGCATGAGGCTGCCCTTGCACGTGCTGTGCACAGGAAAGATCACACTGGGTCTCTGAAATCACCACGGAGCAGCTCCTCTGCTGGGGCTGGGGCTGGGGCTGGGCTGGCTCCCTGTAGCCGGAGGAGCCAGGATGTGTAAAAGTCTGTCACCATCCCTGCAGAACAGCTCTCAACCTTCAGAGGCCAAAAACCAGCGCAAAAGGAGCCTCTGCCATCACCCCTCTGTGTCTCTCCACCAGGCAGCCTGGGCTCCACTTGCACAGCACTAAAGCCATCGAGGCAGTGCCCAGCTGTCCCTGGGCTCTCCAGAACACTGCTGCCAGCCCCAGGGCACAGAGAACACACTCTCAGTCTGCAAAAGCAAAGAAAGAACTGCACACTGAGAGAAAGTCCTGCTTAGTTTACAGGTCGCTTTTATTTACAAATATACTGAAGTGTAATCTCTCTCTTATTTTTCTTCTGTTTTTGTTTATACTCTCTGTGTGTGTGTGTTTGTACGTGCACATGCACGTGGGAAGGAATGTGATGCATGAGAAACATGGATCTTAGCTGCCAGCAATGGTGGCAGGAAAAAAATGGAAGTAAAATGAAAATTAAAAACACTAATAAATAATTTAATAATGACAAATAATTAAATAAAGAAAAAATTCCAATCTACATACATTATGGTGGTTTGTTTCCGACACAGAGGAAAAGGAGCAGCGAATCTACAGTGAAAGGAGCTGGTTAAGTATGAGAGAGCACAGTCATATTTTTTACAAGTTAAACAAATTGTAACAGACAGCTACAAAATACTACATTTCGATAACATAAATACAGAATATATAAATATACAAGTAATACAGCCATACACAGCTAAAAAATAGGGTATTCACCTAAAAACAGAGTTCCCAATGCAAAGTATCTGGCAGCCCCTTCACAGCTGCTGCTGAACAGAACCAGAGTGCACCAAGCCAAGGTGATCCAGGCTGCAGCCAGCAGGAGGGAAACAGCCATCAGCGCAGTCAGATCAGCCTCAGAGAAGCAAGACCGCGTTGAAAGCCCACCAAAGCCAAAAAACTTCAGGCAAGCAAATGCCCAAGCATGTCCCTAAGCAAGGAGCACCGGTGCCTGAAGTGCTGGCCTTGTGGCTGCCCTGTGCCCCCAGGCCACGGAAGGGGGCTCTGGAGGGACCTGCATGCTAGGGAGCAGCTACTGGTCACAAATTGGTGGGGTGAGTCGGGCGTGGGGCTGTGTGAAGCACGATCCGAAGCACTGAGACTCTGGGTACTGTGGCTCCAGCTCCCACAGCTGCGTTGTGCTTCAGCTGCCTCTGTCCTTCACTGCTGTGACCCAGCTCCAGCTCGTGAGAATCCTTCCCTTCCTCATGATTCTGCTGTTCATTTCTAGTGACTTTCAGAGAGAACCAGAGTTCTTATGTCACGGTTCATAGAGGTGCTCTTGTAAAGCCCAGCTTGCAGCATCCCAGCAGCATCCCAGAGCTGGGTTCACTGGAGTACCTGGGGCAGTGGCTTGGGATGTACCTCTGACCCTTAAGGAAACTGGAAGGGAGTCCTGAGCACAGTAGGAAGAGGGAAGTGGGTTCACATCATCTCTGGAAGGTTTGCTGGCATGAAGGACCTTCCCCATGGCATGATGCACAGCGTGCTGGCTGAGCTATGACCCTTCAAAGGACCTGGCAATGATCATCTGAGTTCTGCAGGGTGGATTTGAAAAATCCACTCAGCAGCTACTGTGTGACCAACATGAGCCACATCTCAGGCATGGTTAGCTGCGACTGAGCCAAGTGATCTGGATGTTTTTGATGACAGAGTTTAAAGAAGAAAAGGAGACCAAAATACCCAGGATGGTGTTTCAATATAAGTGAGTGTAACCATCACCATTTATTTACAGCAGCATAATTATCTCCAGTATTGTGACTGTGAAATGTCTGCCACCAGCCCCAGGGCTGCTCCTCAGGGCGGTGATGAGGAGGGTCTGGAACAGCAGCACAGCCCGAGCCATCCCCTCGGCAGCCAGCCACGCCAGGGGAAGGTGCTGCTGCACCCCAGAGCCCAGCTGGCACCCACACCAGGCGGCTCAGTAACTGCTCAGGGTGCTGGGAACCCTCTGCCGCCCTCACAGACCTGCAGCTGCACAAGAAGGACCTCTGAGCTCATACCCAGCATATTCATTCTGATCTCACAATCATCTTTTTTATACATTATTAAGCACACTGAAACCTAATCAATCATCTTTTACTTAATTGCATCTTGTCACCACTTCAGCTGCACACTTATTCCTTGATTAGCCAAAACAATATGATGGAAATACTGTGAAGAGCTCACTTGATGCATTTCTGTTAGAGAGGGGTTAATTTCCTAGGGAAAATGATCACTGTAAGGTGCATGTAATAAACTGCTGTCATGACCTCTAGCCTTTGAGCTCCCATATGTACAATCATTGTTTGTGGTTTCCGTGGAAGTGCCAGATGCTAAGAATTTTTGGCAAGAGTTTATCAATTTGACTCAATGTAAGGTATTAGTGTGATATGGCCCATTAAACATTTTACTTTCACCTGATCAGTAAATTCCCTTGACAACAGAAGAGTAAAGCAGAAATCAAAGAGGTCAGAGGTTGCTGTATAATCTTTTACTGCAAGGTCCCAGGTTAAAACCACAATGATCACACTCCAGTAGGATAATTTATTCCACAAAAAGAAAGTGACATTTATTTTGCTTTAATGAACTTTGGCCTTTGCCAGCTATTGCAGGCCCACTGGAAATCCTTGCCTATGCATTCCTTCCCTGGACCAGCAGCGGCCCGCCATGGCATGGAAAATGTTACACGTGCCAAGGGCCTGAATGTGTGCGTGTGTGTGGCTCCAAGGGTGGCAGAACATGGGGCAACAAACAGCTAAGGCATCATCATACGACACGCCAAGGGAGAGGAGATAGTATGTACAAGCATGAAAAAAAAAAGGTGGCAAACAGTCATCCAGAGAATCAGCAAAGAATTATACTTCAGCTACAAAATGGGATGTCTGATTTTTTTCCTTGGAGATGGATTATTTTTCAACATCCATCCCAGATGCAGAGGTAGAGTTGGGACAAGGCAGTTCTCCAAACTGTAGGTCATGTTATAGTTCTCATTTAAGTCCCTGTAAACACCAAAAATGCCATTTTGATCCTGCCAGTAATGAGATATGAAGCAAGGCTGTGCTTGTATGAGGAGTCTACAAACTGGTGCATCTGAGAGGCTTTTCTATGACTGTAAAGTAGCACAGCAGAGGGGAGAAGAGGGAAACGATGACTCCATTGAGGTCGGTGGTGACAAATGATATGTTTACATGTGCCATATGAAACCTGCTTGCTTCTGCCCTGCAAGCAGCGAGGATCACCTGAGTTCTTTATAGATGTTTGCTATCATGCAGAGAGAAAGGAAATTGTTATTTTGATACACAAAGAAAGGGTAAAATACTTGAACAGGATGGGTAAGAAAAGAAAATCCTTTCCATTTCAAAATATATCCAGGGGCTCACAATGCTCAGTTGAAACCACATCCTTGCCAGAAAGCAGGGAAAGGTCACTAGGCAAAGCATATGGACACAACAAACCCACCTTCCTGGGGATGGCAGCAATCAGGGACAGGGACAGGGACAGGAAAGTCCCCTGGAACCCTTGCAGAGCCACCAGTCCCTTTCCTGACTGAGGCTGTGTGCAGGACACAGGGGCTCTGCACCTCAAGCAGAGGGAGGACAGTCCTTGGACTGAGCTCTGCCCCCCTGCACGACGTGCACACACTCAGGGACACATACACAGACACACAGACACACAGACACACAGCCAGAGACATACACACAGACACAGACATACACATGGACACACGGACACAGCCACATGGGCACACAGCCACATGGACACACAGACACGCACACAGACATACACATGTACACACACACGGGCACACGCACACAGACACATACACAGACACACAGCCACACACAGACACACACACACAGAGCCTCATCCACGGTGCTCTCCTCCTCTCCAGAGTGAGAACGTATGCACTTACACTGCAGATAAACTTGGCTTTCTCAAGAAACGTCCAACATGCTCAGTGCACACTTCCATGCTGGGGGAAAATGGTATTTTTGTCCTTGGACCCATCACCCTGCCGTTCCCAGCGTGCCTCCGGAACACCAGGAGGGCCTGTCTCCATCAGCTGCTGCGGGGCTCCCAGCAGGACTCCCCGAGGCGGTGGTCCCCGCAGTGGGGCTGCTCCCTCCCTGGAGGCTGCAGGGGTCCTGCTCTGGTCTCCCCTCCATGGGAGACCCACGCTCCCACAGAAGATGCCAGGCCCCACAGGGACACTGCGATGCTGGCCTGGTACCAGTCCTCAGCCTGCAGGAGTTAGATTAACGAAAGCTTTGGACTTGTTTTTCAGCTATTATGGTCAATATATTAAAGGTATTTATTTAAGAAAGTGCCTATCCTGCCAATCTTTCCCCATGAGCTCTATTTTGAACACACCCTATAATTACTGATATTACCCTGGCAAATACTCCCCATGAAGTTTTCTCTACTGAGAGCCATGACTGTACTTGTCTGCTTCTCCACATTATAATTATCACCAGGCAATATTTATAGCTATACTATTATTATTTATGATATTTTATGCCCTACAAAAATCTATATGACATATGCTCAAACTTCAGCATCAGAGACAGACGTCACCTGGGCCACCCCTTGGTCGGTGCGTCTGTCCTTGCAGAGCTCACACTGCTCACTCAGCTGGCACCACAGCCAGGAGTCCTGGCAGGGGGCATTTGCAGGCCCTGCTAAAATTTCAGCTCAACATACCTGAACTTCCCACTGTCATTTCTTTCACAGTTTGCTGTTCCTGGCTGGTGCACATTTCAGGACTTCTGGTGTTTCAGGCTAGAACTGTGTATCCTTGTTTCTTGCTGAGGCAAGGTAACTAAAGGAGTGCTTAATTATTCCAGATGGACAATAGAGAACAGCATATTTATGCCTCATGCAAAACAAATAAACAGAACAGAATGAAAAACACTTCTTCGCCAGTCATGGTCTAGACTTGAAATTTGGCACTGCAATACTTACAAACAAATGTAAATATTTTAATCTCACACTTCAGAAAAAATTAAATAGATCTGTCTTGTAAGCACCTTTAGTTTTAATTACTTGAGATCAATACTAACCTAAATACCTCTGCCCCTAACATGCATCTCCTCTCCAGGGTCATAGACCTTTCTTACTCTGAAATCACTGGCTTTTTCCACAAATACTGCTAACCAGTTTCCTCAGTATCATACGGATAAGGGCTATAAACTAATGAGCAGATCTAGGTTATGTAGAAAAAGTGTAGAAAGGAAACAAATGTTGAACATCACATTTACATTAACTTCTCACAGTTCAAATGGAAATTTATCCACAACATAGTATGAATCATGCAGTAAGAAAAGGAGGAATCTCCAGTTTCTTTGATTTATTTGTCATATGGTTGACTGATGTCAGTATCAGTGGCTAAAAAAAAACTTTAGACATCCAAAAGAAAGGAGAAGAGAGAGGAGGAAAAGGTCTAGCTTTCCACAAAATCCATTTCTTTTAAGATGATGAGCTCAAACCAAACCAGATCAAAGGCTGAGGACGAGCAGGTTCTTCTGTTCCTTCCGTGCTTGTCTCGTGGTCTGGCGCCAGCTGGGAATCAAGGGTATGGGACGGGTGGATGTGTTTTGTCTCCCTATATATGTATGTATGTAGGTATTAAAATATATGTACATACATACACATATATGCAAACAGAGACAGTCTTCCTAAAAAAATGCTCTTTGCAGTCCAGAGGCAGCAGAGTCACTGTGAAGGAAGAGCTGGGCAACATATGGCTGTAGAGTCTGCACTGGAAAAGTCACTGGCTAAACACACGCCGGCTGTTAGTTTTCTTTACTTTCATGAGGCGAAATAGGAGCTCTGCATAGAGTACAGCCTGTCAATGGGGTTTCCTACTCTAGCCTGCATGGAGTTAACTTCGGAAGAGGCAAGAAAACAGTCGCTCAAGCTAGTTAAAGAGGTATCACTGTCGATATCATGAAAAATGGAGTCGTTTCCTGCAAATGAAATGCACACGTTAGGCGGGATGCTGCGCAGCCGGGGAGGACACAGCACACACGGATGCTCACGTGCTGCACGCTGCAGCGAGCAGGAACACTCCTGCTCCTGAGCTCCCATGCTAACACACTTTGGCTACGAGGGTCTGACCTACAAGTGGGAGGGCTTGAAATCAACCCACAGGGGTCAGCCGGCAGCAATGCGCCCAAACCTGCCAGGGTTTAATTTCAGTTTCAGTCAGCAGCCAAAACAGAGTCTTGGCTGACAACAGGAGCAGACGGTGCTGGGGAGGAGCAGGTCCCCAGCTTCTCCACGGGTTCCAGCACTCATGGGAGCACCAGGACTGTCAAGAAAGGTGGAACCAGGGTGCCCATGAAAGGGAGGCATGGTCTAAGAGCCATAATCATACTGGTCTTCATATACTCACAAGGCAAAAGTTCTACCAGTGTGACAGGACCCAGGAAGAGACCTAGTTTCCCTGGCCTCAAGTGAGTTACAGCTGTAAAAATGGTCTCCTTTCAGAAAATTCCACTCTTTTAGGGCTGGTCTGGAACAGCACCTTGTATTTCCTTTAGCAACTATGATTTCAGCTTACTTCAACACTGAAGGTTCCAGAAAAAGCTCTAGCTCAAGTCCTAGGGGCTCTGCAAAAGTGTTAGTCTGCTTCTTTTTCCTCACACACTCATTTGAAAGGGCTTTGTGCCATCCCCTGCACCCCTTTTGGAGCATAGAACCTACTTCCCAAGGAGTTTCACTCAGAAAGCCAAGCAAACCAACAAAATCACAAGCCACCTAATGCTCGAGGGCACTTCATATGTCCTCAGCTCCTTACAGGACCTCCCAAACTTCCTGGTGTGCACCATGGACTTGTCTCAGTGGCAAAAGTAATGACACAGACTCAAAGCAGATTTCCTGTTGGCCTGTGCACGCTGTGCTGGGGACAGTGATGCGCACGTGAGCCTCTACAGTGAAGTGCTCCTGGTCAGCAGAAAGGAGTCTGAAACAGGCCCTTGTGGGCTACCGCAAGGCCGAGAATCACAGTCTGAAAAATCCTCTGACATTCTTTTTAAATGCCACACTGCAATTGTCCAGAGCCAATAATTGAGCATTTAGTGCTTGTAATGCGTTTGATGTGGGGTCAAGCAATTGTGAAAGCAAACCGTCATCTTGATTTGGGACAGAGAATAAAACTATGCAGGAGAAATGTCCTGTGGTAACCCATCTCTTAGTAGCTCAAGAACTGTTCTTTAACAAATCCACGCATCCAATCTGAGTGGTCTTACAGGGCTGCTTATTCATTTTGTAATGAATAGATTACTTCTCTTTATTGAAGGCACTTTTTCCTCAAAGCTTCTAAGAAAAAAGGAAAAATTTGTGAGGGAGCTAGAATTTGGTACTGTTTATTTTTCAGTGTCTTGGACAGTGGTTTAAAAAAGTGGAGTTTGGAGAGGTGATGTTGTTTGCTTATTGTTTATCAAAATTATACTGTGAAATAGTTCTGAAAGGTGTTCAGAGCTTGAGATGAGCTCTGGTCTACCCCCTTATGTGCACAAGAAAATACACACATAAAACTGACTGGTACAAATCCCAGAAAAATATTCTAAAAGCCAGTAAAGCTGCTGCCCCTATGGAGTGTGATCCAGCACATGGACCCAGCTACTTGGGATGTGGCAGAATGAGGCATGCCTTACCATAGGGGTTCATGTGGTCGCCTGGCATTTGTGGAGGGGTAAGACCCTGCTGAAATGGGTCTGTGCCATAACTGCTTTGCTCCATTGCTACAATCTGCTGCTGTGGTGGTGCAAGTGGTGTGTAAGATGTCATCATCCCTTCCATTCGGTTGGACATTACTTCTGCAAAGCAAAGAGGAGGAGCAGTTACTGCTGGGGAACAGGGCAGAATCAGTGGCAACAATGAATCCTAGCAAATGCGGTCAGGGGTATCCTGTCAGTCAGAGAAACTTTCCAAATTTTGTCTGAGCATAGAACCCTGAGCAATAAGCTGAAAGACTTGTAATTTCCACATAATTTCTGGAGCTCCTAGGTCCTGGACCTTATCCTCCCAAAGTCCATACAGTCTGTCTGACAGAGCCCAGTTATTCTCTAACTCCTGCTGGTCCCAGTTTTTCTGCTCTGGGTAAAGTCGAGGATTTGAGGCTGCAAGGTCTTGGGAGCTGGAGATACTCAAGAGTACCCAGAGAGCAGCAGAGCAAGTTCCAGCTCCTGGGTGCAGTGCCTGCCCCAGGGTCCAGACACTTGTGGGGGCACAGGAGGGGCTCTCCGTGCCTTGGCTGGGGCAGTAACGCCGATGCCTGTGCAGATTGCCAGCTGAGCACTGTGCCCCTTACTGCAGAAGAAAACAAACTGAAGGATCTGTCTGGAGCAAGCCTCCTGGAGATTTCCTCCAGTGCAGACACCTCCACGTGGCACATTCCTACTAGAAATGAGGTAACAGCTTCTGCATGAGCACCTCTGGGGTCTGATCCCACCAGGAGAACTTGGAGTAACCTGTCATGGGCACTCAGGCACACCTTTGTGTCCTTCCACTGCTGATGGCACATGTCACCCACAGCCCTGCACGCTCCCTGCATGGCTGTACTGAAGTGTCACGTGGGAACAGCACTTCCAGACAGCTGCTGATTCTTTCTCTCACTTTGCTTTTTCACAAATCCCCTACCTTGCCCTAGTCGCTGCGAGTTCTGCTGCTCCTGCTGCTGTTGGTGCCTTCGTGCTAGCTTTTTCATCTGAAAACAAGCAGAAGAATAGAACAGTCTTGTAGCTCCAAATGCAACCATTTTGTTTCCTTACAAAACCCTCTGCAAACATCTTATCAATTAACACAGACCATTTATACTTATGCACACACTGTTGTGGGTTCCGTTTCAATTCTAAGCTTAAACACTTCAGTTTCCAGTTCAGATTTGCATGCAAAATTTACTCCCAACCCTGAGTTGCTTTGAGCATATTAATTTAATGTCTGTGTTTGGAAGTTGCCTTTCCAGTGGATGTAGAGAGCAGAGCAGGCAGAACACGCAGAGCTCAGCTGTGGGACTTCTGCAGTGTGAGCTGCAGCCAGGGCAAGAGCCCATGTGAGGCACAGCCTGCATTTGACTTTTGAGGGTGGGACAAACAGCCTACCTTTGCTCTTTGGTTTTGAAACCAGACTTGGACGACTCGCACACTGAGCCCTGTTTCAGCTGCCAATGTTTCTCTGACCTGCAGGAGGAAATGTTTAATGATGCAATTTTTCATAAGTTAAAAAAAAAAAAACAAACCAAAAAACCACTAATCAGTTTTGTTAGGAGGAATGTTTGTACTTAGAACAAAAATTGCATGTATGGAATTACTTTTAAAAATTAATCATATTTTTGCATAGTGTTGTCAAGTTCTGCCCCAATGGCGCTACCAGTTCTGTAACTACTGAACAAAGAGTCCGAGCTGAGGAAAATGACACTAAATTTTACCCATAAAAGACTTCTGTGCAAAAAGAGTGCTCTGCTTTCACCCCGGGAGAGCTGCTATTGGCCCAGGAAGGGGCAGGGCTGTCTGCGGCTGTGGCCTGGTGTCAGGGCTGGCTTGGTCCCTGCTGAAGCACCTACCTTTCTGCAGGGCTTAGAAGATACTTCAAAGGATGCTTTGAATGCTCGTCTCTGCTGTGTAGTAAGTATTGTTCTTGGTCGTTTAGGTCTTCTTGGGTCCTTCCCATCATCGCTTCCTTTTCCTTGGGTTACTTGGCCTTTGGTGGGCTTAACATCTCCATCTTCATCATCACTTTTGACTGGTGAAAAAAGGATATATAATTGCACTTGTTCCACCAAGAAAACAGGATATTTGAGAACTGCTCTTCAGTCAACAGGTTAAACTATTGTCCCATGGTTATTTGAATACCTAAAGCAGCTGTGGGCAGCAAGAGACTCTCTCAGATCTCTGTGCTCTGCCAAAATCAAATGCCACAAAAGCATAAAATGTTTTCAATTTTTAATTGAGGTCCTGATCAGGGGATGGAAACTCAGAAAATGCTTCAGTATTTCCAGGAATTGGGCACAGAGACACTTTGTGCCTTTCCAGCACCTCTTGGTCCCATGTGCTCACCTGCCCCAATCACAGCCCCAGATAAACACCTTCACCTTCACAGTTGAACTCCAGCTTCTCCTGAAGCGTTATGTGCAGACAGGTACTACTGCCTGCACTGCTACAGCAGCAAAACAGCATAAAGCAAGTATCACACAAGTATCTCAAAGCCCATCTAACTCAATATAGTACAGAATCCAGTTATTGAATACTGTTTTGAATGTTTTGAAGGTCCAGCAATAATATTAAATATAATCTTTGTCATCTCATTTCTACTTCCCACAGAAAACATCAGTAATCTTCCTCTGTGCATTAAAATGTGTCCATATGTACAAGCACAAACTTCTCTTTTTCAGTAAATGTATACAAGTATCTATGTGCTTGTGTAGACCAAAGAGATTATTTGTATTTTCTATAATTAAATTCTGAATACTCATACAATCTGGTGATATTGCATGTGTTAGTATATTGTCCTGGGAAATCTCAAGCACAGTGGTAAAGCTTGATGAGTAAATACAAATTTTGTTGAGAAAATCAACCTTTCAAGTCAGCATATTTTATTTGACCAGACTACTGAGTTTTCTTCCAGAAAACACTATCACATTATTATAGGGACTTCAACATGGAGAAACACATGGAATTTTTTATATACTGAAAGACTACATTTGGGGAATCAACAAATTAGACTTTAATTCATTTTAGGGTCTGATTATTATGCACCTAGCAGTCCAATTACCTTTTACTTTAATAAGCATCTTTGGCCTAATGATTAAAGGGAAGTTCAGTCATTTTAATAACCATGACATTATTAACTTTCCAGCATGCCATTTCTAAGGAAAGGTTTGTGAGGATTAATACTGCTCATTGGAGAGTTACTCTTGTGTCCAGTGGATAAATATTTGATTGAAGCAGGACACATTCTCAGCCAGGGCTTTGCAGACTGTGTGCTCTCACGCAGACCCCTGGGAGATTAGTGTTTTCACTGTGTTAGACAATGGGAGACAAACAACTTGTTTAATTTGTCAGCTTGTTTTTCAGGTTGGGTTTGACTAACAGAGAATAATGAGGGGAAAAAAGCATCTCCAGGACTAAGAAACTCCCCTTTGTGCCAAAGGGAAATGAAATTGAAACCAAGACTGGTTTGTGCTACCGTGGTAGCTCCTCACTGCAGATCACAAGTCAGTCTGGTCCCGAAGAGGAGCCCACCCCTGCTCAAAGCTGGTGCCAAATGCAGCTGCCAGCAGCAGTTGTGTGAGTGAGGACAGCAGTGGGGAAAGGTGCTGTGGCCAGCCCCAGCATGGGGACAGCCTGGCAGGAGCTGGTCAAGGGGGTGTGGTGGACACGAGGCAGGTGCACAGGGGCTCACTGGAGCTGCTGGGGGCAAAGTGTGCTGATGATCATGGAGCTGTCAGCACATGCCTCACATGCCTCAGGCCCGTTCACCAGAAGCCCAGACCCTCTGACTTGAGATTTACTGAGCAGAGCACTCAGGGTCCTGCAAAAGCAGCATGACAATAACTAAAACACTGCTCCAAGAGTGGCCCTGGTCCCATGCAGACACCTTTGTCTTGAGGTATTCCTGGTGTGGAAATACAAATTTTAGCAATGTGGAGAATATGACTCTCAGATTAGAGATCAAGGATAATTTCTGCTACCAGTTAAAATAGAGTAACACATTTTCCCATAAACCAGAGGCAAATACATCATTTGTACATGTAATGGAATGGTAACTGTTGATTTTCTTGGAAAACAACTGTGTGATTATGATGGCACAAACCCACATCTCAGTTACTTTCAGATTCTCTTCAGTACTTCTGTGTTGCACTTGCAATCTTTTTTAAAGGTACTATTTGTAATTGGCAGAGAGATTCCTCTTGTCCATTTTCCTAGTTTAGTGCTGAAATTTTATGTGAAGAAGATCCCCTGAAAAATATGTTAAGTGGATGGAAGAATGCCTACAGAGAACAGCATACTGATACCTTACTTGAGTGAGACCTTGGGTAGCTAAAGTCAGTCTGATTTATGCTTTATGATCTTACAGAAAAACACACTGATGAAAGCAAAAAGAGTTTGTCTTTTACTAAGCAGGAGGTTAAGGAAGAGAGTCAGGTTAGGGAAAGCAGACTGCCAGTAGGAATGTTTTCAGCTGTGCCTGCAAATTTGCATAGGTGGCACATGCATACAGATGAAGTGGATGTGAAAATGGATGCAATTTCTATACAAAAGCTCTACAGACCCATGCAGCTTTTCCAGTCAGAGCAGGTGTGGGAAAAGCTCACCTGAGTCTGAGTCGTCTGGGCTGACCGAGCTCAACAAGTCTTTCTCTTTCTCATAGTCACTTTTGCAGAGCAGCTGCCCTTCCTTGAGGACAAACTCGTCCCCTTTCCTCAGCTGGCGCTCGCAGACGCAGCAGCAGAAGCAGCTCAGGTGGTACACGCACTCCAGGGCGCGCATCACGAACTCCGTCGGCGCGATCTTCTCCATGCAGCCGCTGCACTTGGCAGCAAACAGCCTGCAAGGGAGAGCAGCACGGTCAAGGGCAGCATCAGATCATACCCTGCGTGGGTCCAAATCCAGCAATGCCTGCACACATCAGCCTGGCTCATGCTTCTGCACACGGCAAGTCTTGCATCCTTTGGCTTGGAAATAGCATAGACATGCAATTTTTTCAAATCTCAATTCCTTTGGTCTCGAAATTCCCTAAATCACCTTTCCTGGACAAAGCCCACTAAGATCTGTCCTTATCTCAGTGGTTTTTTCCTTTTCAAGATGAGAAACAAAAGGGAGCTACCAAAGTCGGATAATTGCTTAAACACAAATGTATTTCAATTCACCTTTTAGAGGAAGGACCAGCTCATGCTTTGTTTTATGCAGGGTCTCTTGTTCCAGCACTTAAGCCCTATTCTGAACAGACTTTCCATTTTTGGTATTCTCTGTCTCTGAGGAGGCTGATAAACACAGAAATGAGCATGAAAACTTTGTGCTTTTGCTGAGGCAAAGTCAGCACGTGTGCACACACACATTATTGTACACATGCAATCAATAAAGAGAGGAGTGAAATAACACAGCTTCCCTTTGGATGTTGAGTTATTCCAGAACAACCTGTCTCTGAAGGAAGTACTGTGCATTTTAAATGGTGTGAAACATCCTTTGGCAGAGATAGGCAGTGATACAATCTGTCAAATTACCAGTATAATCCCAGACCCTAGAACACACACTGCATCCAGACTAGTTCTTATTAATGCTCTGTAAACCCTGTCTTTCATCCATCATTAATTTTCTAGGTTTAAGTTAGAATTATTTAGATTAATTTTATTTTGCTTTCCTAATGGCAACTGGGAATCTCCCTAAGTGAGATTTCAGAAAAGGGCTGCCTCAAATAAAGACAGATTGCTGTTACATCCCTGTGTCACGTGGTGTGCTGGTGATTTGAAATTCAGTGTCCTTTATGGCAATACATCACAGTGCAAGGTGCATGAACATTTACATTTCAGCAAGGAAATGAACACCACTGCACCAGCGTGTTCACAGAAAAAAAAAATTAGATTCTGCCTTTTAGCATGGGGTATGCTGACTTTTTTCTGTCATCAAAATTATAATTTTTCACAAAAAAGGCAATTCCCTCTGATTTTAGAAGGCTAAGACTGTGGTAGTTACTCATTCCTTCAGAGCCTCCATTTTGTCTGAGCTGAGAAGTGCAGGAAAATGGCAGTACAAGCCCTCGGCAAAGGGCTGGAGTCAGAGTGGGCAGGAGGGAAAAGCAAATGTCAATACGGTTGCACACAGCATCCAGAAAATGGCTGAGAGAGGGGAACTGGGGTGTTTCTGGCTGTACCTGGGAGTGACCACACCAGGAGCCTGGCCAGCTCGGTGCACACCTCTGCACGACCAAAACCTCAAGGTAACAGTGGTGCAAAGTGGACTAAGTGGCTCTTCTTCAGGTATGAAATGAATTAAATTGATCCAAAGGAAACTGATGCCACCCAGGACCCTGGGCACTGCCATGAACAGGATGGCTTATTCCATACGCTCCGTTTGCTTCATCTGCAAGGTTTTCCTTACAATGCTTTAGCCAGCAAATTCCTAAGTAGAAAATATTTTTATCTCTGCACAATTTTATATCTTTATATCTGAAAGGATTAACACACAAAGAGGGGAGAAAAAAAAAGGTGCACTACAATAGTTGTTTCTGTTCAACTGCTTAAACCTATTTGACTCATTTAACCAAGCCTCGCCTCTCTGTCCGAGGGGATGCCCTCAGGACGGGCACACCTGGAGGAGACCTCAGGAGCGGCAGAGCTGGTGCGAAGGCTCTGTCCCCGCATGTACCTGCACTCTGCCGTTCCCGCCGGCCGCACCGGGCGGGACGGGCCGGCCCCGGGGCGCTGCTCCCCGGCCTTACCGGGAGGGACGGGCCGGCCCCGGGGCGCTGCTCCCCGGCCTTACCGGGAGGGACGGCCCCGGGGCGCTGCTCCCTGGCCTTACCGGGAGGGGACGGGCCGGCCCCGGGGCGCCGCTCCCCGGCCTTACCGGGAGGGACGGGCCGGCCCCAGGGCGCTGCTCCCCGGCCATACCGGGAGGGACGGCCCCGGGGCGCTGCTCCCTGGCCTTACCGGGAGGGACGGGCCGGCCCCGGGGCGCTGCTCCCCGGCCTTACCGGGAGGGACGGGCCGGCCCCGGGGCGCTGCTCCCCGGCCATACCGGGAGGGACGGGCCGGCCCCGGGGCGCTGCTCCCCGGCCTTACCGGGAGGGACGGGCCGGCCCCGGGGCGCTGCTCCCCGGCCTTACCGGGAGGGACGGGCCGGCCCCGGGGCGCTGCTCCCCGGCCATACCGGGAGGGACGGGCCGGCCCCGGGGCGCCGCTCCCCGGCCTTACCGGGAGGGACGGGCCGGCCCCGGGGCGCTGCTCCCCGGCCGCACCGGGAGGGACGGCCCCGGGGCGCTGCTCCCCGGCCGCACCGGGAGGGACGGGCCGGCCCCGGGGCGCTGCTCCCCGGCCATACCGAGAGGGACGGCCCCGGGGTGCCGATGCCCGGCCATACCGGCAGCGCGGCCGCCCTGGCGAACGCTCGCACACGGCTCCAGGGACCCCGGCCTGCCGCGGGCAGGTGCCCACCTCCCCTCTCCGGCCGCGCAGAACGCGGAACCTTCCCCGGGAGGGCTCTGCGGCCGGGGAGCCGGAGGCAGCCGGAGCCGCTGGGCGCTGCGGGCCCCGGGCACGGCTGGGACGCTCCAGGACGGGCTGCGGCTGCCTCCAGTTGTCTCCCAAGCAAACCGCACAATACGCCACCGTCCAGTGGCAGTGAAAACACAAATGCAACACATTTCACAGACAATTTCAAGAAGAAAAGCTCAGGAAAGCATAAATCCTCTGCACCTTCCCTCGAACAGGGACACGAAGATAACCTCCTCGTCCCGTGGAGCCCGTTGTTTCCCTGACCAGCACCTTTGCTGTCATACTGCCTTAGTGTTTGTGTTTTTTCTTTTTTCTTCAAAATAAATGTGAATAGAAAATATTTTGTGTTATTTACTGGCAACCGACTAGTCCCGTAAAGATGGTGCTTTTGCAACAGTGCTTCCCAAGGCAGCCTTTTAGCTATAACGAATTACACTGTCATCAGTGTAGATTAACTCATTCAAATGAACATTAAATTGCCCTGTCAATACTGCACGGACTTCATATCCTGAATTTAACTCTTGTCAAGAAAATTCCCTCCCCTGTACACAAGTACTCTCTATTATAACACACATTCACACAAATACACTCGCACACACACACACAGAGCAGCGTGTTGGGTTGAATTCTGAGATTATAAAGTTTTCATTAAACCTATCTTATAGGGTGTTTATAGGTATTTTTTCAGCTTCCCAAGAGGAACACAAGGTTATGCACTCTTTTTGCACAAGGCAATCTCACAACAGGAAACTAATCTTGACAAATGACCAGACTTTGATAGCTGTGATCTAAACCACTGCTCGTTAGACTGTTCATTTTATAAACGAATGGTAATAAACCTGTTGGGAAGTGTAGGATAGCAGGAATACTTTACAGAGCACCCCTTTACAGGTTTCAATCAAAGCCATAAATTTGAAGGGGAGCACACAGATATTCTGTGCTGAGACAAAGACTCTGTCCCATACCAACAACATTTAAAGGAATTTTTTTTTTTTGCTTTCTATACCTTTTAGAAATAATTTGCGTAACTCTGGCTTTTAACTCCCATGGCTGATTATCTCCAGCTCTCTTAAGCTAATGTCAAACCTCAAAATCCTTGGAAGTGTTAAAGTATGTGGAGAGTGGAAATCAAATGCCTTTATTAGAAGCCGCAGGAAATCTCCGACTCCTAAGCACAACGAAAACATTCCAGAGAAAATCGTTCAAAGAGGACAAAGAAGAAAAGCAGAACAAGAAAACCTTGTTTTGAATCAATGATTGCGGAGTTTTATAAATAAATTCTGTTGCCTGGACAATTTTGAAAGACAACTCAATAGGTTTAGGAGTTTTTAAGTGTGTTTGCCTGTATGCCTGGAACACTTGGGGGACTCAGCCAAGCTAAAGCTCAGAACAATGGCCTGTCTGTCCATCAGAATAAAAAATGCTCTGAAGCAACTTTACAGTACTAGATAATCAAAAAGTCTTTACCAGCCAAAACTGTGTGAACTTAAATTAATTTTGCATATGTATCAGGGCAATGCAAATGCTAAGACATGTCCTGACTTTAACCAGTAGATGAAAATGTTCACCAGCGGAAGAGGCCATAAAGATTTTATTTGTTAGGATATCCCTGTGAAGGCAGGCTGAATCAGTAATCCTTAGAAACAACCACAGTTACATGATCCACTGTGCCTTGCTGCATGGCACAGCCATCTGGAGTGCAATAGGGAGCCCTGATTTATTATATCCCACGCGGTTATCTCACAGTAAGTTTGACCCTGCTTTGCTCCTGAGAATCTCGGCTCTGCTGTTTACTCTCCTGGTGCCCTGACAACCCACCCTTTACCTTTCTGTGGCTCAGCCAGGTCCTTCATTTCCTCCTGTCTGTGGGCAAATAGATTTTAATTGTTTTATTATAACTAATTTAATCTGTGCTGAGAGATGTCCGTGTGCAGTGTGAAATTTGCCGCTCACATTAAGCATGGTTCAAGAGGTTTGTTATACAGGACAAAGGTAGAAAAATCGACTAATTCAGTCAGGTTGTTTATGTACTGGGCCTCTGCCATGAAGCAGTAAATAGGAAGTTATTAAGCTGTGTTTGATGTATGCAGGAGGACAGATGCTGCTTCCTACCTATCAGAGACCTTCAGTCATTTCCCTTTCTGTGTTATTCTGACATTATGTGTTGCAGCAACCACAGCAGATACCTGGCTTTCCTTTATTTAATAAATATGCAGAGGTAGGGGTCACGGCTTTTGTAAGTACTCTTGGTGCAGTCTCTACGTGTGGCATTTTTCCTCTGCTGGGATATCCCTGCTGGCCTGCTCTGATGCTGGAAGTTTGCTTCACACTCCTGTGCTATGAAACAGGGTAGAGCCAGAGTAAAGTACAGCATGTTTTTCACACAAGAGAGTCTTATTAAGAGAAGAAATTAAATTACTAATGAAAGATAGCTGTTCCTTGCTCTTCGGGATAAATTTTGATATTCTTTCTTTAGATGACATAGGATTGGAAAAACAGTGTGCATGGGGTTTTTCTAGCACAGGACTTGAATATTTTTTGTAGTGTCTTACAGTTCATGGGTGCTTATAAAGTGGAAAAACTGTTGCTTGGTTGCACTCAATTCAGAATACACAAAACATCCTGAATGCAGTAAAGCAGAACAGGAATATTATAAATTTATTATTTGAAACCCCCCACCCCCTTAAAAATGAAATAATCCATTTAACATATTTTCCCTGCAGATGAAATAATTACATATTTTATTAAAGCCAATTTCATAGCTGAGACTTCAGTATAAGAAAGATAATTCCCTTTCATCAAGTAGTAATAAAATGTGCAAAATTTTTAAGTTTCTAGAAAAAAACTGTAATATCTAGAGAGCAACTAAAACAAAGAAACCTTTTTATTCTTCAGGGAGAACTGAAGAAAATATTTATTAACCCTCTATCCACAGGTGCTGTAGTATGAACACCAGCCACTGGTGAAAGCTTGTGTTAAATCTGCCTTTCACAATGCGGATTTAGACTCACAAATTACATATTGCCTACCTTGGTAATGAATTACTTTTTCTTCATGTAAATATTTTACCTGTATTTCTGTGAGGAGTGCTGTACTCCCCTGCCAAGACAAGCTGACGGCTAAAACAACTATAAGGGACCACATATTATGCCATGCCAAGTCTTGCTGTGAAGCTGGTGGAACTTTGACCATGGACAAGGTCAGAGCCACCAGCACCCATTGTCACTGTGCCCACCTCAAACCTGTGCCCACCAGCAGCTCTGGGGTGGAACTGGGATGCTTAGACAAAAGCACAAAGACACGCAGGATTTAAAGCTCACAGCCTAATGCAACTTGCTCAAGTGGGACCAGAATGACCTAAATAGTTACATCTCCCCTAACTATAAAGTACAACATAAAATGCAAAGTGCAGAGCAGTTTCTCGCTTTGAGCAGAATGTGACACAATGAATTCTTCTCTTTGCTTAATTTTCATCCCCTAATTGACCACTTTGTTCAACTGTCTTCCATCACTGCCATGCTGTTCTATTTTATAGCATTTTTCCATACAACACTTTGATGGGAAAATTTATGAAGAATAGAATTATTGCTGTTAGAAGGGAATTAAAACAATTTTTCATTTACAAAGTCACTGATATTGCTCTACTGTGCTCCACCTTTGGGAATCCAATTGCTCTTCTCAGCTACTCCCATTCCTCTTTATAGCACAGCAATTGCACTGTACAGATTATGGCTGCAATTTTCTCCTAATCTTTTCTGTAGAACAGAAACTGTTATAAAAGTTAAGGGCACCAACTGAATTGATAAAGCTAGGGCTGCAATTAAGACTTAATGAATTAACAAAATATGTGATTTTGTTAGAGTTACATTTCTAGGCAGTGCAAACATTTGTGAGATAACATTATTTTTGTCCATAAGTTTCAAAGAGGCTAAATGGGCTTCTGCTGCTGTGCTTTTTGCATTCTCCAAATCACATTGATGTAAAAACATCGTATTTTTGGGGGCATTTGTGCTTCTGCCACAGCTCTACCTAGCTGGGGGGCAGTGGTCACCAAAACAAAATGGGCAGTCCTTTTTTTTCCCATTGGATTCTTATTCAGATATTTACACAAATTAAATTAAATCCACCTCGATCTCCTTTTGTGCCCTCGCCAGGATCCAGTGGATGAAGTGGCCTCTGGAGGGGCCCTGAGGAACAGGCTGGGATGCTGCTCCAGTCTCTGCTCTGACAGACATCTTATCCTGCTTGTTCACTAAATGGCACACTGAATTTACATCACCAACAACACAGGGAAAATCTTCTAATGCAATTTTTATATGAGATTTCACCCTAAAGGCCCCATAAGCAGGGAAATTGTACTGTTGTGATTCACTGGCCTGGTCTTCACTTTTACAGAAAAAAAATAATCATGTCAAAGCAATTCAAATGTAATTTCTAAGTTATTTCTTGGCTGGCAAGAATGACTTAGGGAAAGAATTTACTCAAGGCTTTCCTCACAACTAAGAGCATTGAGAGGAAGAAACGTTATTTGCCTGTATAAAACAAAATCACTTCCTGTGCCTGCTGCAGTGATGCTGGTGGAGAGCTTGTGCCCAAACTCAGCAGCACAGCCAATTTAGCAACTGATTTGCAAGGGAAAGATACCTTAGTCCTGTGGTGTTAATGTCTTTGCAGTGGGGGGTCTATTGCCAGCTTCTCCAAACTCATCAACACAATCTATTATTAATACCCAGAAAGGCTTTATAGTATCTTTATAGCACAAGGCAATGAAAGCTCTGTGGTGTAATCTGTTATCTATATTGCAAAAACATGTGAAATAAAACAAAACATAGACACTTCATAAACAAAATGTTTCATCTATTATATCTCTCTGCCTCCCCTGTATATAAAGCAGTGGGGTGCAGGAAAGGCATTCAGAGAGATTTGCTGTTAGATGTAGCACAGGCTCCTTTTAAAATTCTATTTGTATTGTCACAAATTTTACACTGAATGAAAATTTCTGCTTCTTTCACTGAGATAGAAATATTCGAATATTTGCAAAATTAGGATGTGTTCTGTCAGTAGAGCAAAGGGTGTTAGGTGTAAAATACAGCTTCTACACTCCTACAGGAAAACTGTTTGACAAAGGGACGAGCTGGCTGAGCCGCAGTGAGGAGCCAGCTGCAGCAGGGCGACGAGGGGGCACAGCCTGGGGCAGGGCCAGGTAGAGGTGTCAGGGCATTGCCATGGCACGAGCTAAGGAATTTGTCTCCAGTAAGCAGCAGCAAAACCAATTGCCCACTGGAGGCAGTTATTTCTCACAAGAACAGAATTTGAGCAAAGTTGGATCTTTTCTTCTACTATTGATATGCGTGACAAGATTTGATATGAAAAGCCCAGAATTACCCTACTTTTAATCCCTAGGAACAGACACAGTTAGAGAGATTGTTTAGTATAAACAATATACTATTATTTATTTAGAATAAATAAACACAGTTTAAAACTCAAGAAGGTTTTGTTTCAAATAAACAGATTGTGGCAAAGGTGGAACTGAGAGGGAAGCATGAAGCAGTTTTGTGTACTTGGTGCATGTATGTTTGCAATACAGTAAGAACAAAAAAAGTCCTCAACATAGGGCTGTGTCTTATTTCCCAGATGCCTTTTTATGTTCTTTGCCGGTTGAAAATAAATTGTTCTTTTGTAGTGTTTGTCTTTTCAGTCCAACTGTCAGCTATTATTTTTCTATTTCCTCTTTTTGTCACTTTGCATTATTTTTGGTGCTGTAATTCCCATTTGTTCCCACTCCTATCTTCCTGTCTCCCATTGTTCCATTTTTTAATCCCCAGTTTTACTCTTCTTTGGCTCTTTTTTGGCCCATTCTCAGTAGGGTTTGAGAGAATACCCAGGCGTGACTCCCTGCTATAGCAACCACACCTCCCCAGGAAAGCCACAACAATCTCTTCGGGAGGAGGAAAGTCTTTCACAAGCTGGCAGCAAAAGTAAATCCTTCTTCAAGGAACAAGAAGGATTAGCAGGGAGCAGTGGGCTGCAGACTTAACCCTACCCTTCATTTCTTTAAAGCACCAGTCACTCAGAACCCTGCTGTGATGTACAATTAAACAGAACCCAAAAAAATCCTGAATGACACAAGAGCAGGATTGTGTAAAGGTTTAATTCCACTTTAATACCTTTCCAAGTTCAGAACTCAAAGATAGCAATTTAACCCAAGAATCCCCATCCGAGCATGAAAAGTTGCTGCTTGTCTTACAAAAGTTCCAGCTATATTCTGCTCTAAATCGTGCTCTTTTAGGCTGACCCTTAATGGATGAAATTTTTCTCCCCCAATCATCTCACATCGTTTCTCTTTACAGTCCTCCTTTCACAAACTTTGTTCTTCTGATAAAAACAAGAGACTCTTACCAGAAGCACAGAGCTTTGTAAAAAGGACCACTGAAAAGGGAAAAGGAACACTATAAAACCCCAACACAAACCCCCAAAACTCAGGTAACTAAAGGTGTCTGCTGCCACGCCTAAGAATGGTAATTTATTCTTGTAACATGAAGTGACTCTTATTAAGCTTATGTCAATTACTTACTATTAATATTAGCATGGAAAATAAATACTCCTCTTAATACAGTGTTTTTTGAAGACTTGAAACATCTGATTCATCTTTTTTAAATTAAAGAACAGACGAGCCTGGTTGTTCTAGTATGGATGACTACTAAAGTTGCTCTATAAACTGAATTTTTAAGATTAGACACAGAACTATGAAAACCTCCTGGCTTCTGTAAGGCCAAATATGGTTGACAGACTAAGTCAGACTGAGTCCTAAGACTCAGCTATCAGCATCTGTGTTTGTATTTAGGCTTTAGTAAACTAGATGCTCTAAAGCCATACAAAGAGATTTATCAGTAAGCAGGGCCCTACAGCATGCCCAGGTCCTCCTCCTGCCTCGAACGTCTGCACAGGTTTTAAGTTATTCCAGCAGTCAAACATTTATAACACAGGACACTTCCACATGTGTGAAAATGAAATCCCATTAGACACCAACAACATTATTAGGCATGCAAAGAGGATTATTCCTTTAAGCTCACAAGACTGAAAGGTTTGTCTAAACATTTTATTAACTTTTCCAGATTTTTTTTAATTAAATGAAAAGTTGTAAGTAGGTCAAAGCTGAAATACTTAAATACTACTTAACTTTTGGTTAAGGATATGTATATATGCTATACACACACACACAGAGAAAAAATAAAGATGCCTGCTAGAGAAAAAGTGTACAAAATCCTCTCATATCTTATCAGCACATTCCTTGCTTTCAGCAAGAAAATTTTTATGGCTTGGAATTGTTCTAGAAAAGCACCAAAATGTTACATGGTGTCGCTTCGGGTTCCATATATATTTCCAAAAATGAGATGCCTTGTTGAATATCTGGTTGAAAAGAAATCCTGCTCTGATTGCACTGTCCTTTTTACAGATCTGATAAAGCCCTTTTTTTCAAAACACGATATTTGCTGAAATGCATTGAAGTTTGCTCATCAACAGCTCTGATGTTCTTAAGATCATCTGTTAAAGAAGAACAAGGGAGTAGAAGCTGTGTCAGCTTTTGCTTCAAGTAAGTGAGATGCGAAACTCCTGAGGGAGCATCAGGAACAGGACTGGGTCCTCATTCACAGGGAAGATGACTTTAGAACCAACCAGCTCCATCGGCAGTTTGGTCCTACTTTTCGGCATTTGAGGGTTGTTCACTGTTATCTCAATTTGCTATTGGAAGGAAAGCAATTCTCTGTTTGGATGTCCCACCAGCACACGTCCCAAGGCACAGAGCAGCCTGCCCCGGGAACGCGAGGGGCAGCACTCGCCTGTCCGTGCTGGTCACAGCCTGGTTTGTCACAGACAGGCAGGGCTGACCTACACATTGCTCTTGTCACTTCACTGACAATAGGCGTTAAAATATTTAAGATTTACTTCTAGCACTGCATGGAGCAGGCAGGAAATGTAGAAGCTTGGGTGTACAAGTTAATGAAATATGGTTGGGTGAACATAAGCTCTTAATTTAGACAATAACAGTTACCGCCACAGTGTCTTTGTGTCCGCTTTATGAAAGTCATAAACTCTCCAAAGAAAAGCAGGAGCTATTTCACCCTGATGGTCTTTGACTCCCTCTCACTACCTGCTGGCACAGTTAGAAAGTATCAACTGCCTTTGAACAGATTAGGACCAAGTTAAAGTGTGACAACATCTTAAGCTTTCTCCACATGTTGCCAATGATTTCCAACTAAAGATGTTACCCTCATCACTTCTGCCACAATGATAAGAATCTATAGCCGGCTCGCTTGAGGAGATAAAGGCAGTTTAGCAGGAAGTATAAAGTACTCCAACTTGCTAAGCTAAGTGGCTGGCTGTCCCAAACTAGCTGAATTTTTCCTCTACAAAGCACAAAATCCTTATCATTAGGGACTTAAGCTGC
This sequence comes from Camarhynchus parvulus, assembly GCF_901933205.1. Lineage (NCBI taxonomy): Eukaryota > Metazoa > Chordata > Aves > Passeriformes > Thraupidae > Camarhynchus > Camarhynchus parvulus. Next base: position 260,413 of record NC_044587.1, read on the forward strand.
TTTTTATTTTGAGACAAAAAGAATACTGTTTATTGGCATCCAACTCAAACCAGCTGTAAACAGTTGCTTTGATGAAGAAGCAGCTACAACTTCAGCGTGCCCGAAGGCACAAACCCACCGAATGCCAATCATTAAAGGAAGAATGTAAGGTGTATATAGGGTCAAAAGAAGGCCAAGGGACATTTGCAACCTCAGGGATCTTGGGTAGCTCACTTTGCCTTTAGAACCAGTAGAGGAATTGAAGCTGTTCTGCTGTATGACCTCTATCTCCAGAGGCAGCTCTGGGCTCGGCTCAGAGGAGCAGCAGACCTGCAGTGTAAGGCTTTTCTCCCCAGCACGACTGGGGGAGCCACATCATGAACTTTGATTTGACAGAGCCTGAATGGCTCCAGGATGCTGCACCTCATGGCACCCATGCAGGAGCCACGCAGAAGGCTCTGGCAGCAGGAGTCCTGCCAGTGTCCATAGACATTTGAATCACTGATGTGCAGGTAATTTTAATTCTTCTTGTGACTTCTTTCATCTAGAGACACTTTACTGGTTGCAACATCTATTTAAATTAATATGCCCCACCAACAATTTTGGTCACAGCCAAACTAATGTGGACCCTTACAAAATTAAATGCCAGCTGCTCCAGGCAGCCCAGGGGATGGGCTGGCATCTGCTGCTGGCCCTCCTGCCATTCTTCTTCCTCCTCACCCCTCTGCCTAGTGGATACTGATGCCTCTCAGTTGTTCCAGGCTCCCTCCCACTCCCCATCCCCAGCGCAGCATCAAATCTTTCCCAGAAAGAGCAGCAGCACAAAGCGTTTCAGCATGGAATGGCAGAGGTGGCTGGTGGGGCATGGGGTTCCTGGTCCTTTATAAGATCAGAGTGGCTTTTCAGTGGGAATTCAAACACCGAGTGAACTCAGCTGCCGGGCTGCACATGCAAACCAGCTCTCACTCGTGCCACGTGAGTTGGGATGTTTTATAGGAGCATGTTGTTTCTGTACAAGGCTCTGGTGCCACCAGAGATGGGGCTCCTCCAGGTACGGGCTCAGCAGCTCCTCCTCCTCCCAATGCTGGGAGGATTCACACCAGCATTACCAGTTCCTCTGGCAGAAACAGGGTGCATCTCCCTGCCCACATCCTCACAGACACCACAAACAGATTCCCTGGTTTGGGGGATTCAGTTCAGAGTTGCTGCCCGGGTTTGGAGCCCTCTCCCAGGCCCCTGACGACTTGGCAGCCTCTCCCTGGCCAAATCTGTGCCCAGCACCCTGCACTGCTGCTGCCCCCAGCACAGCCACACCGGGAGCCAGGCTGCCCCTGCTGCCCCCTGGCACACCCAGGCTGTTCCCGGCACACCCAGGCTGCCCCTGGCACACCCAGGCTGCCCCTCCCTGCTGCCCCTGGCACACTCAGGCTGCCCCTGCTGTCCCCTGGCACACCCAGGCTGTACCTGGCACACCCAGACTGTCCCTGCTGCTGCTCACCCTCACCTCCTCACCCACCACATCTGGGTGACATCTCCAGCCCGTGCTGGTCCCTGCCTGGCATCAGCTCCCAACATCCATGCAATGCAGCAGCTCCTGCCAAGTACTCCAACATAACTGGAATTGCAGGTATTATTTTGGGCTCACATGACAGGAAAAAGGCAGTAGAAGGTTTGCAGTGCTGCTAGATTATACAACATTACATACGTAATACAAAAAGAATAACTCTTTCTAATTTATTCTGTTAAGAAATTTTCCTATATAAAACCCCAGATTTTTTTTTTTAAGAGACAGTGGTTCATCTTTATTGTCACATTGATATCTTTATAAACTTACTCTAGTGATCTACAGGAAAAGCAAACCAGACAGCTCTGTATTTATGGGCATATTTTAAAAGCCTCTTATATTTAACAACTGCATTTAGCTGTGTTAACTGTGAGTTGCAGTAATAAAGGCTCTGCACACTTCGATGCTAAATTAAAAAAAGTTCTGCTGTTCAATAATACATAGATGCTGTTTTTTTCATTACTCTTTAATATCATTTCCATTTAGTTTATAAATAATTGTAGCTAGCTAATGAAACGAAATAAAACCTGCCTCCAACCCATTCCCTAGAGCAAACTAAACTCCTCTTTTTAAAGCTTCTTAATCACCGCCCAGTTCTTACAAAATTAGCATAGTAATGGGCTTTAAATTGAGCCTCTTTGTTTTTTAATTAAGCTCCCAGCAGGTAAAAATAAAACAGATTATTGAAGAATATGCCAACCCTAATAGCCTGCAACTCTTTTGACAATTAAAAAGATCCCATGTTAACCCTTTTGAGGAACTCTGCATGCTAATTAGTCACTCTGAGGCCCAAATCCATCAACATTCCATCCAGACACCTTGTAAAGTTGAGATGGCTGGTGTGTGTCCATACCTGCCCCATTGCCCACAGAGGTGAGGAGCCCGCGGTGCTGGCCGGAGCCCACAGGCAGCCGTGTGCCAGGACAGGATGGCGTTTGAGCTGCCACCCCTGATGCTGGGCAGTGCCACTGAGCTCCCAGCCCCGGGCAGGGCTCGCGGCTGCCCACAGCTCACCCTGTGCCCACCCTGTCAGCTCCAGCACCGCCTGGCAATGCCTCCTCGGAGCCTCTGCCTCATTCTGTACAACAGAAGGAATGGGGTGCGGGTGGAGCAGCCCCCAGCCCAGCCCCGGGGCTGGTTTGGAGTGTGCTCAGCAGCACCAGTGCCCCAAACATGCCAGACACACAACGACAGAGTTTTGCTTAGCAACATTGAGCTGCCTCAGAGGCAAAGGTAAATCCTGAGCAGAACAAGGGGGTTAAGAAAGTGCAGCGTTGGAGCCATGTCATGGACAGCAGAGAGTCTCTGCGAAAATTTACTAGACACTGCCGGCAGCCTAGAAATAGGAATAGCGCTGCTCTTCCCTGGCAGTTCTGTGTCAAATATTTGGGAAGCTCTGTCAGAGTCCCACGTTTTATCTTCAGTGTCTGCTCTGAGCATCAGTGCAAAGTGCTGGCTGCCCTCCACTTGCATCCAGCCAGGATGATGAATCACCACGGTTGGAAGTGTTGTGTCCATCCAGAAATGAAATCATCAGCATGAAAAGCCCATTCATTTCCACAGACACTGATCACTCTACATCCTTCAGAGACTCCCAGCAAATGGGGCTGAATGCCCCTGTGTACCCTGTAAGGCCCTGCCTCGACCCAGCAGCTGCAGGAGCTACTGTCAGCTCCTGCTTTATATTACACCTTACAGTGCAAGGGTCACCGTGATGGAGTTAGGGGCCCACAGAGAACCAGATTCAAGGGCAGACTCCAGCCATGAATATATGCTGCCTTCCTTCACTGAAGCATTTGGGAGCCTCTACATTGTGTTTTCAAATATAAATGACATTTCTTGTGTCTCTCAACTGATATCAGAAAATTCAGAGAAAGAAGGATGCACCTTGCTTACAATGAATACAAATTCATTAGGCAAAGACTTTCATTTACCCTCTGCACAGGGACAGGACTTACTCACTTTAGAGGGCACCTCTGGACCATGATACAAATAAAAATTGCCAGCAGAATCATTAAATGCAATGTAGATCCATCACAAAGAATTCACTTTCCCTGAGCTATGCTGGAGGAGATCACAGACAATGTACATCCGAGCTGGAGAGGCCACTGTGAGATGGTGGTGATAACTTGCAGTTTCCAGGTGGGATCCTCAGTCCCCTCCACTCACTGCTCATGCCGGGCCTGGCAGACAGACAGCTGATATGTACAAAAACACTAATTCCTCCTGAGACCATTTCAATTACAGGAACCTCTCCAGGAATATATTTAGTTCAAAGCAAAAAGCTACAATGTTCAGAATAAGCTTGCTCTATTCCCGTCACAACTTGCTGAGAACAGCTGGAGAGGCAGTATCGGGTACAAGCTTCTGTATCCCTGGCTTGAGGTTTGTCAGCTGTTGGTGGGGCTGCAAAGTGGCTGCAGAAGAACAGCAACTTGTGAGGGATGCGTTTCCTGAATTCTGGAAAACTGACTTTAGAGAATGCAGTATCCCCTGCACCAAACAATTGCACTCCCATAATTTCATGCTGAAAGCTTCCCAGCCAACTGAAGACAAAAATTCCTTATGCATACAAGATTTATATGGCAGATTTCAAGCTGAAAAGTGTACTTTTACATTGCACATTACACACCTCGTACCATGTCACATGAAACAATATTCTATGAAACTCTGCTGCCAAAACCACTTTGGAAACATGCATTCACCCCAATGCACCTTGAGAATACAGAATGGTGCATTTAAAAATCCTTCATCCTTCTGCCATTTTTTAGGATTTTTACCAAGCCCAAAGACATCCTTACTACATGAGGAACTCCTTCTCTAGCACAGCATCAGTCAAAATGGAAGAAACTTTTTTCCATGTCTGACCCTGACTGGTTTTCAGCTGTGACTATAGATGGAGCTAAAATGAGCCCACCACCTTCTGCTCTGTGTGCACAGGCTGTTATCTCCACCAGCTCTGACCTTTTGCAAATGTGATCCAAAGTGACCTTTTAGTATTATTGCAGCACTAAATGCAGTTTTTCAAGTAATCCTCACTGGAGCATGTTCTACATCAGTAGCTGTTGTGCATTGGAAAATCCAGTCTTTTGTTGTCATGGCCATGTCTATGGAGCTGCACAATTTTATATGAACCTTATATGAACCTGGCATTCCCACTGCCAAGCCATTGGCAAGCAACACCTTTAAATGGGCAGTGCAGCTGTCCAAACAGTGCCTGGTGTACCTGGACAGCATAGAGGTACTTGTTTACTCTCCTCCAGAATACACAGAGGTAATTCTTCTGGATTTCATCACTGTCCATTGTTTTATGCTTTATATTCAACCTCTCAGGAAATCAGAGGAAGATATTATTTCCTAACAAAAATATCTGTCGTCTGATTCCAGCTGGCAGCCTCAGCGTCCCTCTGCACCCCAAATGTGGGCTTTCATTTAATGTCTCCTTGTCAGGAGTGTGTTTTATACTGGCACGGTGTGATATGATTTCTTTTGCATAAAGGAAGCACCAGTGACAAAACTGCCTTCACCCACCCTTGTGGGTGGGGACAATCACACTTCCAGGGGCCTGGGAGGCTTTGAGAAGCAGTTTCCAGTTGTGTGCCTGCTGCAGCCATTAGCACTATTCAGATGAGAGCAATTCTGCACCATTAGCAGCTCCACTTCATGTTTTCTTACCAAAACATAAATGTAACTTGACAGCAGCGAGGAAAGTTACAGGTCAGGAGTCAATTCTTTTGGTCAGGAAGGCACCATCTCACAGCTGTATGCTATGAAAACCTGTGTTTGCTAATGTTAATGTGATTAAATTTTATCATCGACTAAATTTATAAGCCTAATTGAAATCTGATGCTTTCATGTGAGTAAATCAATACAAACAAAATCACTTGGCACAAAAATGCTAAGAACAAATGCAATCAGTTCCCCTTGCACACTCTTTAAGACACACATCTAAGTGTGATGACCAGTGGGTTGAACCACTGGAGTTGCAATCTCACTTGGAAAATATATATTAATTTTTATTTCCAAATTCTGTCAGAACTCTGAGAAAGACTGCGCAGGTTTGGTAGTTAATAGCAATGCAGAAATCAGCATTTTCCAAACACAAGACTCTAGATAGATGCTGTAATACCAAGACTGTGTGAAATAGCCATCAGTAAGAAAGTTCCAGACTGGTCAAGAAGAGTTCATGCTGTCTGTGACAGGAGGAGCTGCCCCGTGGCCGTGCCCCATCCCGGGGCTCAGAGGCACCCGCAGCCCCTGGGTTTGCCGGGCTTGCTGTGAGCTGCTTTGGCCATCGGGTGCCAGAGGGCAGGGCCTGCACAGGACAGGAGTACCCGGGGCTGGGCACCGAGCCCACAGGCGTCATTTACTCTGGTGGTGTCTCCTGCTCTCCACACATTGCAGTCTCTGACACCACAGAATGCACTGGCCACGGCCCTCATGGAGCTCCACGATCCCTTGGATAAGGGGCAGCTCTGGCTCTGGTCATTTCAACTGAACCCAACTCTGAGAAAACCAACTACCTCCCAAGCTGTCATTTCTCATAGTGTGACCACTTCTGCCAGCCCATGAAGCACACACACCACATCCTCCATCTTCCACCTGACCCACACCCCAAAATTCCAGCAGTTTTTGCTATTCCCATTAAAAAGATCAAACTCTGCACAGTTCTGTGCATAAGGCAGACTTCTATCTGGCAATAACTCTGCAAACAATTCTGTAACTCTGAAAAATATCATTAAATTAAAAGCAGTAAAATATTTGAAGACATCGTCTTCAAATTTTTTCTCTTATTTTTTAGCAGTATTTTCCAACTTAATTTTTGCCTATCTTAAATTGCCTGAAAGTGAGAGAAGCTACCATGAATATTTTATTAGGCTTGGTATAATGCAAATTAGAGAATTTTGGACTTAATCGTAAATTACCTCTCAGCCCCTAAAGGACTGTTTCCATGATTTCCCACCTATTAAACACTGACCCTCAGCATTCTTCTGCTCTGGAGAAGCTCAGTGCAATTCCTGATTTGACCCTGTATGGATAGAGAGAGTGAGGTATGTTGGGACTTTAGGAGCCCGCCTGGAGAGCAGAGCTCCTGTGGCTGCTAATAGAAGTGCAATTGTTTTTAAAAACCTTCCAAAGTAAGTGACAAACAGCAAAGAGGTAGAAACACTCTTTGTACAAATCCCTCACTCTGAAGCAGTGCTTTTAATTGGGCTCATAGCACTGTAGTGGTTACTTCAACAATTCTCACCACTCATCTCACAAATAGTAGGGAAATCCATAATCAATTGAAACTGAAATGCTGAATTCCAAGTTTTCTGACTTGCCTGTTCCTCCCCTGCAATGTAGGAATGTGAATGGAGCAGCACCTATGTGCAAGCACAGCCCCACAGTAATCATCAGCCTCCTGATGCAAAAAGGGGAAGGAAACAGAAAGGAATTTCTTAGGAAAATGATCACTACATATAATACACAGTTTATCTGCAACTACCAAACACTCCAGGCTGGATGAATCTGCGAGCTCTTCTTTTTGTAACCCCCCCAGAATTAGAAGTACAATATGCTTAATTTAAACCACATTTTTGCAATCTCTAAGTGCTTTAACAGAGCTGAAAAGTTCATCTTCCTGTAGAAAACAATTTTATGTCATTTTTCCATCAAAAATTCACAAGCACTAATAAGTAAACTGAAAAGCTAGGTTACAAATACATTTGTATCAATGCATATATTCTTCCTTTCACCCACATTTTCCTGAGCTCAGAGCAGACTTTCTAACAGCACATTGCAGTATAGCAAGATGCATTTGCTACAGGTATGTAACTTAAAACTGTTTGTAAGAAACATCCTAAACATGTCCCTTGCTGTAAATGTGACATCTTTACAGCATATGCTTAGTAAATGAAAGCCCTGGGAAAAGGAGGAAAGTCAGGATACCTCCCATATAACTGATTGTAAATTCTTGGGCACCAGGTTTATATTCTTAATAACCTACTAGTTAGACTTAGTGTGTCTGTTCCATCTAAGTCAATTTAAATGAGGTGTACCAGATACAGTACATAAAGTGTTTCATACTTGTGGAGATATGTTTAAGTATTGTTTCTTTAGGAAAATCTAATAGCTAGCTCCAGTTAATCACTGTCAGATGTTCTACATGCTGCAAGTGGTAACTTCCTTGACACAAACTGCTTTTAATCAGGAATCTCCAGCATATCTTGCACACATCTCAGACTGACTTTTGTGATACATTAAAAAGTCTTTATAGCATTTAGTTTTTGTTCGTGTTACCCTAGTCTACTCTTTGCTTTACTGTGTAGGAAAAGCCCTACATATAACTTCTTCTTTCCCTGGAAAAGGAGAAGAATTCCACAAGGTTTCATAAAAATTGGACCACAAACACAGCCCCCCTGCCTCCCCCTCGCAATGGCCAGTCAGGGTTATACAACCAGCTCAGTGAAAGCAATGCCAAGCCCAGCCATGGGCCCAGGGCAGCATTCCTGCCTCCCCACCCCCTTCCCAAGCCTTGTTTGTAAACACATCTTGGCTGAGAGCACGCGGATGGAGCGCTGATAATAGCAGCCTTCAAACTATGTTCTTTAACTTCTCTGACTCTAAAAAGGCAATCAAAGCCACCCCATAATGTGTGATTAAATATACGCAGGGGATAATCTCTCCTTCGAAAAGCTGGAGAAAAGGTGGTGTTGAGACTGGTTTGAAGTGGTCTCCTTAATAGAAAAGGACGGTCCCTTTCTGTGTACATCATGATTTGCTTTGGGATTTCTGTTGTGCCCCGTAAGCCTACAGGATATTACAGCAGCTTTTGTGTTGCTGGTGACCCAGCTGTTCATTATTGAAAAATTCCACTGCTTGATGCTAAGGGCAGGAAGGCTGACCCCTCATCTTATGGACGTTACTATCTTTCAAAAGATACAGGATTAAAGGGCCGAGCAAAATCTGGAGGAAAGCTATGTCTGGTTTTCTGTGTTTTCATTGTCTTTTGCTATATTGGCCCGGAGAGGGATGTTTGTACAGGATTTAATTAGTTGGAATCAGGCTGAGATTATTGTTGAGACTATTTACTCAGCAAATCTCCAGTCTGAGCTGGAGCTTGAAATGAGTCTGAATAAGAAAATCGAGGAGTGCTCAGCCTTACTGCTCATATTCTGTAAGGAGCAGCAAGACAGACGTGAAGGGTCTGCTTATGTGAGGTGCTGAATGCCCTTCATTCCCACTGGGATCAATAAACTGTGGGGGGAGCTATCATTATATCACATGATTGAGCCCTAATCAGCTATAAATAGCAAGTGAGAAGATCACAGAAGCCACCAAGGTTGAAGAACTTTTCTTACATTCTCTTGGGGAGCTACAGCACCAGTGCATGATGCAGCACAGGAAGCAAAATTAGGCATGTTGCTATCACTACTGCAGTTGTGGGGTTCCATAATTTCATACAGATCAAATTTTGTAATAAAAAGGTTAGAAACAGATTTCTTTTTTTTACACAATTTTTTAAAAAGTTAAATCATCAAGATTTGGAGATACGACTTGACCCATCAGCTTCAGTGGAAAAGAAGACATCACATCTGATAGATGCAAGTAAGGTAGCTAGAAGAGCCATCAATAAGGGAGAAAGCACGGAATGCTGTTCTGTGGCAGGATGTGACATCTCAAGGAACACTACACATTGACTGCCTGCCCTAGTTCAGGGGAAAAAAAAATCTGGCAGGAGATTCCCTGGGACTCATATCCTGAGCTCCTCAGCAGTTCCAAGCCCTTTACTCTCTGCATTTCAGGGGGTAGGTGTTAATTCTCAGAGAAGATTTGTACAGGTGAGTAAGCTGCTGTTCATACTTTATACAATTAACGCTGGTGCTTCAGGCCCACGTGCAAAAGCAGCAATACTGACCAGGCTACTCCTGGAGCTCCAGAGGGTGCAGAAGTGGCTTGTCCATCTACTCTTCCAGGAGCGCTCTTCTATGCAGTGCTCAGGCGGGAGCCATGGTGATACAAAGCCTCCTGTCTCCATTCCCTTTGGAAGACCTCTACCAAAATCAAGAATAGCTGCATGCAGACACAAGCAGTCACTGTGCAGTGATTAGAGGAGGCATTAAGATTGCAGAGGGAAGGAAAATGTGTGGGGTCAGCTCCCATTAGGCACAATACTCATCAAAAACTGCCCCCTCTGGTTTATTATGCTTGAAAATTTCATGAAGAAATTTTTACCCAGAGCTAGTCACCAGGACCTTGTGCTAAACACTAAAGCAGCCCAACAGTATTCCTGCAGCAGCATCCCAAGGCTGGCTGGGAGGGCACAGGCAGCAGAGGGCTCAGGCTGAGGATGTTTCAGGTGGCGTGGTTGCTGGGCTGCACTGGTTGCTATGGCACGGGGCTGGTGCTGCAGGCAGGGGCTGGGGCTCTGCAGGCCTGTTGGCTGCAGATGTTGCCATTCACAAAGCTGCCCTCTGCAGAGGGGAGAAGCCCTTCCTGCAGGCTGCAGGTCCCTTGTTGCCTGGCTGCACGATTTCAGTCCAAATAATATTGTTTTAAACTTTCTAAATTGAAGAGTAAGTGATACAGAGAAAGCAAACATAGAACCACAGTGGATTCTCACCACATCAGACACCAGTGACCGCCTGCTCCAAGGGACAAAAGCAGGTTCTTACCCAGCCCCAGAGCAGGAGGCATACTGAGCACCTCCTCAGCCCCAGAAAATTAAGATCAAGCAAGGAAGTAGAATTCAGTGCTGCTCTTAGGTCCCAGCTGTGACTTTTTACCAGGTTTGAGCAAATTCTTGGCACTGGCTCAAAAGGCTTTTTGTGAGCAAGCATGTTGTCAGCATTTTTCCTTTAAAGACATATAACCTAAGGTAAAAGAATAAAGCTAGACTGAGATTTATGCTGCAGCTTTCTTCCCCCCCTGCCCCCCACTTTGGTAAATTACTGATGTTGCTGCATCAGTCAGCTGTGTGAGCTGTGGGCATATGACTTCAAAGGCAGAGGTTTTCCCTTCCAGGAAAGAGGATGGGATGAACCTTTCCAGCACCAGGGGTGTGGATCCTGCAGCTGACCAAGGCAGAAAGGCATCTTATCCATAGCTGCTGTGTAGCAGTGGGAACTTCCCAGACCCTTGCCAACTGCTCTTAACATGCCTGATGGATCACAGGGCCTAAGGAAATCATTGCCATGTTTATATTACATGGTTATATTATCTGCTTGCAGAAACCACAGCCCCTTTGTGCACTCAGACTCTTCCCCCTAAAGAAAGGAAGAAAATTTGAATAGAATAGAGCCTGAATAGCAGGGAGATGCAGCAGACAATGAACACAAAACCCTCTTTCAAATATTTTGCTGTACAAAACAGCAAGTCTGCATTCCTCCTTGAAATACATTGTGAGCTTTCATAAACAAGGATTTTTCTGAAAGTTCAGATTTTATAAAATTCAGAGTAAGGAAGAAGAGCTCACAACCAGCGCTTGGGGAAACTGATCCAGCTCTGCAGCTGGGGGGATCAGGCTGCAGGAAAGAGATGGCAGGGCTGAGCTTTGCAAGCGTTAAACAGGGATCCCATCTTGTACAAGTGGGAAAACTTCATCTCCTCTAAGAGGCAAATCATATCCACTCACAGAATTAGTGAGAAATTAACTAGGAAGGTCTCTTTGGTTTTTTAAGTAGTGGAAAAAAAGATAATTTTAAACAAGCAGAGGCCCTGCAAGGACCGACTCCTTTAAAGCAGCCATGCCCCAGAGGCTTGCCTAGGTGTGAGCTGCAGTGAAACCCAAACCCTTTTGTTTCAAACCTCTGAAGCACAGAGGATGCAGGAACTACATGGCCTGTGAGCATGTCTGCAGTCTGTGGCAGGCCCTGGCTGGACACAGCACCACTGGAAAATTACCTGAGAGGAGGTGTGGGGATGGAATACCTGGGGCACCTGGGGGTTTAATGTGCTTTGCAAAACACAGGCAGATCATGGACTCACAGCACTACCTCAAGGGCAAACCATTTGAATCCTTTACTGGTGTTGCAAAGAGTGAGATACCACTAAGCATTCTTGGAGCACCACAGCTCTATCTCCAGCCACAGGCTAAGGGCCATCAGACCTTCAGAGTCCTTTGGACAGCCAAAGCCCCCCACAGCACCAGCAGCATCAGGATACCTGGCAGCTTTGGGACGCCCTTCCCTGGACAGCCAGGCTCTTTGTGCACATTCCAGGGCTGAGGACCGGGGCTGGGTGGCATGGAGGAGCCACAGTGTGGGCAGCTGAAGGACGAGTGGTCCCAGCATGGCAGCAACCCCTGGTGCAGCAGAGCTCCCACAGTACTTCAGCAATGAGCTCGGCTGCAGAGGGAACCCCATGCAGGAGGCGGGTTCAGCATCGCGTGTGTCTGTCCATCAGAGCACAAGAAAAGCACTGCAGCTAATGTTTGTTTGCTGGGCTCTGCAGCCACACTCCTTTGCTGAGCGACAGGCTCCACAAGGAACAGCCCAGGGCCAGCCCCTGGCACAGGAGCAGCCCTGGCTGACCCCAGGGGCAGTGCCTGGCACAGGAGCAGCCCTGGCTGACCCCAGGGCAGTGCCTGGCACAGTGGCTGACCCCAGGGCAGTGCCTGGCAGAGGAGCAGCACTGGCTGACCCCAGGGCAGTGCCTGGCAGAGGAGCAGCACTGGCTGACCCCAGGAGCAGTGCCTGGCACAGGAGCAGTCCTGGCTGACCCCAGGGCAGTGCCTGGCACAGGAGCAGCGCTGGCTGACCCCAGGGCAGTGCCTGGCACAGGAGAAGCAGTGGCTGACCCCAGGGCAGTGCCTGGCACAGTGGCTGACCCCAGGGCAGTGCCTGGCACAGGAGCAGCGCTGGCTGACCCCAGGGGCAGTGCCTGGCACAGGAGCAGCACTGGCTGACCCCAGGGCAGTGCCTGGCACAGTGGCTGCCCAGGGAGTGCCGCACAGTGGCTGACCCCAGGGCAGTGCCTGGCACAGGAGCAGCCCTGGCTGACCTCAGGGCAGTGCCTGGCACAGGAGCAGTGCTGGCTGACCCCAGGGGCAGTGCCTGGCACAGTGGCTGACCCCAGGGCAGTGCCTGGCACAGGAGGAGGCGCCAGGGGCAGTGCCGGCACAGTGGCTGACCCCAGGGCAGTGCCTGGCACAGGAGCAGCACTGGCTGACCCCAGGGCAGTGCCTGGCACAGTGGCTGACCCCAGGGCAGTGCCTGGCACAGGAGCAGCACTGGCTGACCCCAGGGCAGTGCCTGGCACAGGAGAAGCAGTGGCTGACCCCAGGGCAGTGCCTGGCACAGTGGCTGACCCCAGGGGCAGTGCCTGGCACAGTGGCTGACCCCAGGGGCAGTGCCTGGCACAGGAGCAGCGCTGGCTGACCCCAGGGCAGTGCCACGCTCTGTCCCTCGCAGGCTGGTGCCCTGCACAGCCAGACAGCAGCACACAGAGCACCACCAAGCAGACCTGGGAAAGCCCTTCCCCCTCTCCCCCTGCGCCCTTCTCTTCACAAAGGGTGAGCGCATGGTTAAAAAGCCCTGATCTGATAGCTCTGTCCAGGCTGCATCTTGAGAGAATGGGCATCCAAGCTGCTGACAGCCCTATCAACTCATCCTCCCATGGACAGCAATCAGGGCCAACACTTTTGGTGATTTATAAAGAAAACTGTTTTCACAGACACAACGTGAAAGACACAAGCTCTAGATTACCACCAAGATTAGCATGCAAAAATGTATTTGAATTTCTGATCAGCAGGAGGCTTCAAAGGGCCCAGGCTCAGATTAGCAGGTGTTACGTGAAAAAGGAGAGAGAGCTTTTGTGCTACAAAGTTGCGCCAGCAAAACAAATATGTCTTTCACTTTGAAGAGCTGGGGAGGAATTTGTGGCCATTGCCATGGAAACTCAACAGGCCTTACACTGCAAAGCCAGATTTTGGAGACAGAACTGCTCTTATGTCTGTATGCTGCTGAATACAACATGTCTTTATCAGAAGGCTGCTGAGGAAAATGAAATGACAATGTGACACCATTATAACACCTTTGTTTGCTTCAGTTGAATTTCCATTATTTGGAAAAGGAAAGAGCACACCAGGCACTTACTTTCAACATTGGATCCCTGGAAACTACATTATTTAAAGAAAAAAAATATAGAATTCAGAGGACCTTGATTATCACCAACATCTAAGTAAATTTCTGGGCCAATATAGTCCCACCTAAAACCAGTGTAGGGAAATCTTTGGCTGTATGTTTTACAATTCTTTTTCCACTTCTTTTTTCATTCATCCTGTCTCTGTATCCTAATTGAATGGCCTTCACGTGAAGCACAAGACCCAGACTGGATACCAGTGACTTTCAACCAAGCCAAAGCAGGCTGGAGAGGATGCTGCTGCTCTTGTCAGCAGCCTCAGCGCCCTCACTCGAGCTGTGACAAGCCCATGTCCCCGAGCCCTCCAAGTGGGGCTGTGCTCCACAGCTGGCTGTGTGCACAGGTGACTCCACAGGGCTGTCCTCATCCTCCGGGCCCTGGGGGCCACGAGCAGTTGAAATGTCCCCAAAAGGACATTTGGGGAGACAAGTCCTCCTCAGGGAGTGTAAGGAGTGTAACAAAGAAACTGGGAGTACTTCAAACCCAGTATACTTGCTAGAACATGTATTCATCTGTCTTAGATCTCATTTTTAGCTTCCACAACTCCTTGCATAAGAATACCAACTTCCTCTCCAGCCTGCCCCACCTTCTCAGGCTTCATTCACATTTGCAAGAATGCATTTTGCCCCGAGAAATCTGGCAGAAAATGGAACTCCTGTCCTTCTCTCCTTGCTGGCTACTTATGAAAAGACTTACAGTATTAAAAGCTAAAGAACTGGTTCCACAGAATTCCACAGAGATAAACACGCAATTTGGTGCAGATACTGCCTGAATTTCAGAGCCATTTGCATTCAGCTAAGAGGGAGCAAAGACTTCTGCTTTTCATCACTAACCAGTCACATCCCTGGATACACAAAGAAAAAGGCAAATAACACTTGCATGCGACAAAAGAAGAATGCTTTAAAATATTCATCCTTGAAGCATACTTCATATAGGCCAGGCACTTCTAAACTAATTAGGTACATCCAGGTATTTTTTTAAAGCTGGTAAAGCAATATTTAGATCTTCCTCCATACCATGCTTTTAGGAAAAAGTATTCCTTCAAGTGAAGCATACAAGAAATATGCAAACACATATTTTATCTAAATGAAATAAAAAAACGCAGTCCTTACATTTATAGCCTATTTACATTTCTAGTTAAAAATATTTAAATTAATATTTAAGCCCAAGATATATATGACACAATGAATATAATAAAACCAAACCAAATTAAAATAATTTCAATGTGTGAGTTGGAAATACTCAAAGATTATTCTGAATGAAGGAAGAAAGAAATTTTATGATAGAAGTTGAGGGAATAACTTCCAGTCAAATGCCAAGGTTTTACACTGTCAGTTATGTAAAACAGCATAAGACAAGGCAGCTGAATTTGTAACTCACAAAACCCTGACAAGTGTGGTCAACCTCCTGAAAGCAGTAATTTATTATCAGAAATGTCACGCCTACACAATAGCCTTATTGTTGATTCATTAGGTAATTTCCCTTGAAGACCAGCTGTTTCTAGTGTGGTGGGATGAATAATGAGAAAGATATTTAATGTTCAGGGTACAAATGACAGACATAAGGAGGTTCTAACACCACCAGCGTCTCAGTGCCTAGGGCACTAGCTCTGTTCCAGGGGGTAAAGGTCCTACACCTCCCACTCGCACAGAAAACCTCCCAGGTGTCAGATATGCTCAGAGGCAGGTTGCTGTGCAATACCTTCAATAGAATCAGGAGACCCATGTGATATGGCCAAGCAGGCCTTGGGCTCATTGTCACCTTCTATTTCCATTGACATGCCCCAGGGGTAGATACTTTCCCCTCCCAGCAGACTCAATTTATTCCCAGGTGCATCGCTGAATGTCTCGCCACCAGTGCAGCTTGCAAAAGACAGTCCCCGCGGCTGTGCTCCAGGCAAGCTTTCATCCTGTTTTCCAGAAGTGCCTCTTTTTTAACCTTAAGCCAAGTACTATCTAGATAATAATTATTAAACTATAATTTACTACAGCTAGTAGTACTATCTTCTAGCTGTTTGGTTTATTTTTTTTAATTTTATACAAATACATTATTTGTCCCTCAAATGATCCCTCTGAGGGCTACTTCTCCATCATGTTAAGTAACACAGCAATTAAAGTGAGTTAAATTCACCAATAAGCAGACAAGCACCATGTGCTGTATGGCTGGTGTTCATTATGCTCAGTACATTAATGCCAACAGTTTGTCACTGCTTCTCCTGTTACAGCCACCTAAACTGCAAGAACCAGAAACAAAAAAGGAAATTTTGTCTAAAGGCTGTGATTGATCAGCTCTTTAATGTGATCCTGGGGTACAAAAATCAGGTGGAACCATTTCTTTCCTTCCAGGATGCATTTGTTTGTAAATCCAGCTGCCTGCCAAGCGGGCGGCAGCGCCGCCGGGGCAGCTCCAGGGAGCCGCCGTGGCTGTGGCCGGGCTGGATGGAGCCTGGACTCTGACACGCTGGCAGCCACCTCACAGCCCAGCCAGGAACATACAGAGTGCTGATACAGGGCCCAAAACTGCCTCTGACATTTCAGTGAAAAAGAGGAAAATAACCGCTCCCTACCTTGTCTAGTGATAGCCTAAGCTTTGACATGACAGAAGGACAATTCAAGTTCTAAAGGCCTGTCACTTGCAAGTGTCCCTATTCCTCCTACATTTTGCTTTAAGTTGCAATTAGATCAACACTTTCAACTAGATGTGGCTTTAGGAAAATGAACTGAAACCCCAAACAGCAAACACACCTTCAGTATTTCTTTCTGAGGGCAGCTGCACTGACATGGCACTTCAAACATGATTGTTTTTTCATTGACAGCGCTATATAAGGTAAATAATTTAGTAAATATCTTCCTCTCAGATCTTACTTGGCTGCAGCTGAGATCAAAATCAAGTTATTGTCCTTCTCTACCTGTGGGGGGAGTGTAATAAAAACCAGGATTTACAGTTAATCAGATCTGCTGACTTTGTGACTTCTGTCTGCATTTTAGTACTGCACCACTTCTGAGTAGCTCCATATCCTCTGACACCAGAGGAGGTGTTCTCTGTCATCTCAACCACACTGTAGTAATTCTGTTGCTTTTAAAAGTGTTCCCCTAAATCATATTCAATATTCGTATTATCAGAAGAAAAGATCTCTGAAGACCTTTTTCCCCTCACATATGGGAATGCTCACCCTAGGTACAAGCTCCCCACTCTGAAGCTCGATGTCTTATCCCTCAGAAAGGTGCACATTGATTTGGGTGTTCGGGCCTCCTTTGGCAAGCTTGAAACCTTCCTCCATGTTTGAAATCTAATTTTAAGAGGGGTTCCTGTGTCCACCCCAAGGAGGATGGGAATGAGGTGCTCCAGAAGCATCGTGCGGTCAGTGCTCTGCTCACTGGCCACTCTCATATCAATATAATCTTATTGCAATTAGCTTTTTATCATGTACTTCTTTCCATCAAACATTTGTGATCGCCAAAAACCCAACCTGAGGAACCTGTCTGCCCTTCTGAGAAGCCTCCCATGGCAGAAGCATCCCCTCTGTCTTGGTGCAAGGCTCCTTTCCACGGATGGTGGGGCACACTGCATTAGGATCTGCACACATTAGGAACCAGCAAGAGCTGAAGAACCTCTCCCTTGGCTCAGCAGTCCTACAGAGACACGAGCCACGACATCAACTGCCGAGACTTCACCACATTTGAAGGAGGGGACAAGACCCCTTTTGCTATTTTTTGGCCTATTAGACTTTCAAGCCCAAACATGGAGATGTGCTTGGTGCAATTTCTCCATAAGGAAATTTATAAACTGCACCCCATGACAGAGTTCTGCCAGCAGAAGAGGTTTCACAATTAGCAAAACCTTGTTCTCTGCTCTGTTTTAGAATCTGATTATTGTTCTACATTTATCTTAAGCAAAGTGGCTGACAAATAACCGCAAAATAATGTGATAAAAACCATTTATAATGCCAGGTTATTCCAGGTCTTTCTCCCTAACTATTTATGACAAGGTAATAATGCTGGTTATGCATTTGTCTGACTTTAAATTGGTTACTAACAGCCATGATGGATGAGGGGAAGGATCGCCTTATTCGGAAAAGCAGCTCCTGATTTCTGATCTCATTCTTGCAGGTAATGAATTATATCTAATTAGTAGGTTCAAAATCTAATCAAGAGGTTGTGATGTTGACCCAGAGCAGCAAAAGAGGGTGAGGAGGCCTCCTTTTATGTTTTTGCTTATCTTAAGTAAAGAATAGTTCATAAATACAGTCTTCTGGAGAGCATGACTACACTGGCTAAAGATGGAATCAATTCTAAAAGTCACTGTTTCAGTTAACAGTGTAATGAAACTCATCTCCACAGATGTATTCTTTCTATTGGGAATGTAAACTCCTTATTCCCCATTATGGTCTATTTATTCTATTATTTAGGAAAAGTATGAGAAATTGTTTTTGTAAGCAAATCAAGCTGCAAGTGAAAGAAATTATTTTTCTTACTCTGAAATATTCTGTGAGTTAAGAAAAATTTGCATCAGAATTCTTGAGAAATAAACAATAATTTAAAAAAATAAAGGAGCTGGAATGGAAACAATAGTACAAGGAATGGAGAGATTAAAAAATGTTTTTCAGTTTTACATCATAATAGCTGCAAAGCAAACAGAGCTCCGCTTCTAATTGCATTTTGGTCTTATAAGCACAATCTTCCCCACCAGAGACAGCAAAGTGAATATGGGAGAACAAAACCTACCCTGCAATTCGGTCAACGAGTCATGTTTGTAACTCTTGGCTTTCACACTTACCTAAGCCCACTATTTAACACTTAAACCAGCTCAAAGGTACATGTGCAATGTTAATACCTATGCAGCAATTAATCGCCTGCCCAGCCCTGCTTCTGCCAATGAGCCTGCAGGAGGATCCATGGCCACAGCACTGAGCCCTGAAATGCAGAAGGACCTTTCACAGCTTCTCTCATTTTTCTTTTATGATTATTTTTATATTCTCTCTTAAAATATTTTAAGAAGTCTCAGTTATGAAAATAAAATGAGCATTTAAAAGACAAATATCTTCTGAATTAGTAGTCCAGATGTATGCTGTATGGTTTACATTCTTAAAAAAAGGCAACATATTAGACAAGTTCTCAAGATGCTGTAGCTAAAGCTAAAATAAATCTCTGTTTTAACTGAAGTCCTAAACAGGCCTACAATTTTCCTAAATATTGATCCAGTCTTTCTACCTTAAACTTACACGAGTCCTCAGTCTAGCAATAAACCTTAGTCTAAAAAGGACGAAATCCTAACGCCCTATCTATAGTTTGTGGGTTTATCCCTGCCCACAGCAAGCTCCAGCTGAATCCGACCACGGGAGCTCCAAGCCCTGCTGACAGGAGCCCCAGCCCCCAGCCCAGCAGCAAGGCAAGGCCACCTCTGGCCATAAAGTCTGCTGGGGGAAAGCTGGCAAGGCCAGGGTGGAAAGCAGAGTCTGGAAAGGACAGCAGCAGCAGGAAATGCCCCGAGCGCTCAGCTGAGCCTGATTCTTCCATGGAGCCACGGGTCAGACAAACTGCCTGGTGTGGGCAAGGTGACCCCCAGGACCCGGCCTGGGCACAGCAGCCTCTGCCCGGCCAGGGCCAGCTCCAACCTGGGGCAGGGAGCAGGGGAAGCTTCAGGTCCTTCCCAGGAACAAGCAGGATTTGATGTGACTCATTGCAAGCGAAATAATCAGAAGTCTCCTGGCATTTTTACCTGCCAGAGTTGCTATATAACTCTGATTTCTTGTTTTGATTATAATTTGAGAATTTCTTCAGTGCTCATGGTGTTCAGATCACTGCCCTTTCAAGGATGCTGTGCTGAGCCACAAACCAGCTTTGTGCAGTCAAACAACACAATGAGACACTTAAAAATCCCTAATGATTGCAAAGGAAGAGCTGAACAAGAGCCACCCAGTGCTTGCATTTAACACTGCTAAGACAATGCTACATCTTGATTAGCACGTCACCAAGAGGAGCAGGATTTTATGATTTTATTGTTTTATACTGTAGCACACGTGGTCCCAGGTATTGCCTGCCCAGCTCACCTTGTTCCAGGGCACTGCAAACAGGTATTGTTTGGGAAGAGAAGCACTTGCTTGCCAAGCAGACTAGTAAAATGATGGATTTATAGAGCTCTGTCTTTCATGTAATGAGGTTAAGTGACCAATTCCAACTATGCCTGTTTCTCAGGCAATACCAGTTTTAAGAGCTCATTTTTAAAGCCAGACAACTCTACTCTGTGTATTTACTTATTTATTTATGCATTTCCGAAGATCACCACAATATTTACTCTGTTATTAAACTCTCTGTCAGGCACTAATGGCCTGTAATTATCTTTGAAATTGGATTTGATGTTGCGAAGTTACATAGTACAGACAAGTGTCCTACTGATGTCAGAGTTTCATCATGAGAAACTGTTCTGATGCTGCAATTTACTTAGAAAACACACCTGCCGTGCAGAGCACATGAAAACAGATCAACGATGAGTCTGACTTAAAACTAAACCAGAGCCCAAATATCCAAAATCTGTATCTCAATCCACTTCCAAATGGCCAGAAAAAATAGTTACCCATGTTATATTCTGCTACTTGTACTTCCCTGCACAAGCCTACATGAGCGTATTACTACTTTTTCTTATTTAACAAAATGGTTCACAACATAATTCCACAAAATTAGCATAAAACCAAATGTTTGCGAGTGGTATTTTCTTTGTTCCCTTGAGCCTGGCCGAACTAGCATATTATATGTCATTCTTCCTTGTGAACAAATGGCTGAGAGCTATCGCCTCCAATTCCCCATTAAAGCCCTCGCCCTCACTCATTCTGTCTGCAGAGAGACCAGAACCCCCCCAGCAGCAGAACCCGCTGCCATTAATTCAGTTACCCAGGGAATTTCACACCTTTGCCAGGCCCTTTACGGTTCTCATTTTAGTGCAACCTAATCTCCAATGGACGCGGGAAGCTGTGAAGAAGGGCAGCTCAAGCTGAAGGCAGCAATTAAATGATAATTAGGGCTTTACTTCATCTTGTGATTGATAGAGGTTCACTGGACCCAAACTGCATCTTGTCATGTGCTAATAGGCCTGGCAAGATACTCCACTGCATCTGAAGGATTTTGCCTTATCTCTAGAGAGATAATCTACTCAACAAGTAATCTCCTGCCTGTGGTAAAGTGCCACTGTATATTTACCAGGCCAGTATTCTTCATGGTTCAGCTCTGAACAAGCCCTAGGACTTCCTCAGGAGCAAGGAAGCCAAGGCTTTCCTTTCCTGTTTTCAGGCTTTTGGGTACCCAGCTCTTGGGGCTCCCAGTACAGCTGCTTCGTCTCCCTTAAGCTCATCCCTCACCAGCACAGACCCTCACAGGAGCCACCACCTTGGAACCTCAGCCACGGAGAACTTGGGACCGGTTTCCAGTCATTTTCCTGTTGCTGAGGAAGTGAGCTGTCCCGCAGCCCTGAGCTGGGCACGGCGAGCAGGAGGCAGTGCCCCGGCCCAGGGCTGCAGCTCCCACACTGCTCTGTGTCTTTTGGGCCTTTGTCAGCCCAATTACTTATTATAAACAATACAGTTTATCTTTATCAGAATCATTATCTAAATTGGCTACATGACACATGCTGTTCTCCTAACTGCACTCCCGGGAAAATATGCTATAAAATCTGTGATTTTGTACTTTGTAATTATCCCTCCATGGGCTATAAAGCATTACTCTGGTGTTTAAAATAGGTATAGCTAGCATTTTCCACTCCTCAGAGTGGAACATTTATTCTACCTCAGAAAATAAAATGCAGCACAATATTGGTGCAATCAAGCAGAGGATTACTGCAGCCATGTCTCGGCTGCTGAGCTGACTCCACACACAAAGGAGTTTCTCATGACGTGCTCCATTTTTATTATGGAGTTTCTTTTTCTCTGAGCAAGACAAAGATGACCTAAGATAGTGTGAAGTGAAACGTGGCCTTAGCTGGCATTTTAGTCTGGAAATGATGAGGTGTCAACAATAACGGTTAACAGGATCATACTCCCAGTGCCATTAATTTTCTCTTTTCAGTATCCTCCACATTTCCTGTTGTAAAAATGCTGGCCAATTCTCCCCTGTTGCTGACTTTTGTTTTCCTTACTGTTTTGAGAAATTCCTCCTTCCTCAGGATTTCTAAATCTATTTCACACAGTGCCAAGCCAGCAGCTCTCCCCATGATTAAAACAAAACACTTTAGTTCTAAAGAGCAAAGACCTCACCTCCCATCTTGCACAACATGAGGTGTCCCTGGCCTCCCTTTTTAGCTGATTCTGCTTGCTTGATGCACTTTCAGAAGTTCAGTAACTAGCAGTGGAGGGGTCATGTTTGCCCTCAAGTTGCTGCTTTTCATGCTTGACATGTTTTTCTACTGTCCAGTCCCTTAGCTGCAACAGGGTCAAGAGGATGGAGGGAAGGGTGGGGGTTACAGAAAGGGTATTGTATTACACAAACCCCAAAAGGTTTCGGTTACAGAACGTATATTGTCCATGTCTGTTGGGCTTGTGAAGAAGTATCAAGTTCACCACATTCTCATTTAGGGACTTTGATCCTTTCAGTTAAAAAGAAGCTGCTGAGAATTACTCTGCAGAGCAAAGAAATGAATCAGTTGTACTCTCTCACCCAGCACTGAGGAATGCCAATATTTCTGTTAGCCAGCCCAATCCTAGGGAGATTTACCCAGCTGCAGAGAGGCTGGAAGGGGCTTAAGTCTATCAACACAACCACAGGCTCCCCCTCCTTTCAGAAGGGCTCAAGCACCTCTCATGCTGCCTGACTTTCAGCGATGTGGAGCCCTTTACATGTCTCTGGGTTTGAGTATTTTTATGCTCCTTCTGCAGCTAAGGCAGCCATGGGAACAGCAGCCACGACTCGTGTCTCCTGTCCCCATCTCCCCTTCTCTAGGTTATCCATGATAGCAAAGGTATTCCTGCCCCGGTAATTTGGAATCACCACTGCAGGTTTTTCTGCTGCTCTTTCCCGTTGTCATAAGAAAGGCTGACATATCTCAAAGTCCTTTCATTCTCCCAGAAAGTATGAAATTTAATAATTATCTTTTCCCATAGGAGTCCCTGGTTTGTTTGGTTTTCTTTGGTTTTTTTTTTTTTTGGCCTGGAATATATTTTTACCTATACTGACAATGTCTGGGGGTTTTTTTCCCCTTGCATTTACATTGGTAATCTTTGTTAATCTAATTTTTATGGCCTGGCAAACTGTGATGTCCATGCTGGCGCTGCTAAATCAGGGAGACCTTATTTATGTATGGGGTTTTTGTCTGCATGTACTAAAATAAGGGAGACTCAGAGCCATCAGGTGTTTCAGGGTCTGTGCCTGAGCATCACCTTGAAGGCAGAACCTAGTGACAGCCTAGACAGGAACTCAGAAGCTGCCATAATACAGAGCAGGGGAGTGTTAGAACTGGCTTTCCTTTTGCAGTGAAACAGTCTGTTTCCTCTGGGCTCCCCCTGCCCAGGACACAGGTCTGAGCTTTGCTGGGGAGCCACAGGTCCCAGTGCAGTGCTTGGACTGAGTTTTAGAGATAATTCCAGTATTCCAGGATCCCAGCGAGCAGCCACATGGAGATGAACTCTTCTGTGTGAAGTGATGCTCCTGAGAATGGGGTCAGAAAGGACCCAGAGTGGCATCATGAGGCGTTAGCTGATTTTTCAAGGGGCTCTGTTTTGTTGCATTAGCAATTTTCTACAGCATTAAGCAGTTTCATGGTACATTGTACTGCACTGCCTGAGATGGGACACAGACTATTTTCAGCCCAGGGAGGTGACAGATTTTAGATGTCAAACATCAGTCATGCTGGACTGGGAGACCAGCACAGAGCAGCAGCCATCTGCCATAAGCTTTCCAGTTCACCAGACCTGGTCTCCCTTCTCAGATCTGCAGTCCCATCCGAGCCCTGCTCCAGCCTTTTGGCAAGCTGCTGCCTTAGTGCCTGGGAAAGTCCACATCTTCATTAATCACTACCTGGGCCTGTCTAACCTGTTCTCTCATCCTGCTCCTTTCCTTCATCCTTTCCCTTCTTTCTTCCTTCCTACCCTTTCTTTTAAACATTCTTCTTTTTCTCAGGGAAATTATCCAGAGATACTAACAGCAAATAGAATAGCTTAGACAATTGTATAGTCAAGAGCTTCCCTTTTATATGACAAATATATGCATTTCAATCACTATTTCCAGTTAAATTTAGATTTCCACTTGTCTCTTGAGTCCTGTCACTGGTCACAAGAGCAAAGTCATTTGTACCTGCCCCTCTTCTTCCCCTCCTGAGGATGCTAAAGCCCACAACAAGGTCTGATGTCACTCTCCTCAACTCCAAACAAAGTGCCCTGGTCTCTTCCTCATAAGAGTTCCCCTCCTGATTTGCTGGGATGTGTCTGCAGGCCCTCTCTGCCCTCAAGGGAGTTGGCCGTTTCTCCCAATTTGGTGCCATTGCCAAATTTAGTATTGAGTCCTGTGTCCAGGTCATTAATGAAGATGTTGAAGAGGCAAGGATGGACCCCAGAACCCCTTCAGTGACCATGCCAGGCAGATGTCACCCCAGCCCCTGGAACTCTTTGTACTTCGCCCATGAGCCAGTTGCTCACCCATCACACCACGCGGTTATCCAGCTGTGAGATGGACTGTTTGTCCAGAAGGATAACATGAGAGTACCAAAAGCTTTGCTAAAGTCCCAACAGATTACATCTACTGGCTTCCCTTGGTCGTCGAGGTAGGCTATCCTGTCATAGAAGGAAACCAAGTTTGACAAGCAGGACCTTCCCCATATGAAGCTGTGCTAGCTGTGACTGATGACTGCCTTGTACTCCATGTGTTTTTCAATACCTTCCATAATAATCTTTGCCATGATTTTACCATATACCAAAATGCTATATTTCTTGCTGCCTTCTAGAAAAACCTTGACTAAATAGAACTCGCCAAACCTGAACTTCCCTCACAGACCAATAGAAGGTTGCCTTTTTTGTTTATCTACAAAAATTTTCATAAATTGTTAAAGGACATAACAGGCAGCCCTTCCTTTTCCACCAGATTAAATCTGAATAAAAGAATACATTAAAAATCATAGAGAAGTATACGTGTAAAGGAAGAGCTCTTCACTGGAAAGGGACACAGATAAAAAATCCCTGGAAATGTCATCATGCCCTGTTTGTAGATACAGCTGTACCCATATCTCTAAATTACAAGTGATAATGAGGTGTAAAGATTTTATCAGATACCTGGCCGGCTCAAAAGACCTTTAAGTGTTGGCTGGTGTAGTCTCATATTAGGTGGTAGGAATTCTGTTTTCTTTTCTAAGTGGAACATCAGATTACACAGGTCTTATTTCACTGCTGATTGCAGTCATCCACTTAACATCTTGACAGATATTCAAGAATGGAGCAAAGCTGGTGGTGCTGCTGAGTGAGGTGCACATCCATCCATCATCTGCTAGCAGATCACTTGGAGGGCCAGGCCTCATGTCATTAGCCTGCAGCACACCACAATTTGGTGGCTTTTTTTTTTAACTCCTGCTAACTAGGTTTCTCAACAATTTTGGGAGGGCCTGTTAGCTGTCATTCCTACAAACAAAAACATCAGCTGGAACATCCTAGGCCTGAGCTTGAGTAACACAGTGGGGGTTTGATATATTTCGTGGAGATTACACAGCTGTGTGATGTTTTAGCCCGTTGCCGCTGCTCAGTCTGCGTATCACCGAGTGTTCTCCAAATGCTTTGTTCCCTTCTTACAGCAGCACCACTCCTGTCCTGCCCTCTCCTGCATTCCCAGCCCACTCTGCACCTCCTGAGGGAGAAGATGGGCTCCCAGCTGAGCCCATGACCATCATCTGAGGGCACAGCAGAGAAAAAGGGCAGGACAATGCTCCCAGCAGCCACAGTCCCCAGCACCCTGCTGAGGTCATGCCACTGCTCTCATCTGTGCTCCAGCAAAGGTGCCTCAAAAAAGCCACTGCCTGTGATCTGATCCCCTCCGATCCTTGACTGGCCTTCCTGCAAAGTGGCTTTCCAGAAGGGTCTGGCCAAGAATATCTCTGACTCCAGGTGACCTCCAGACCACCTCTCCTGCACTAGCAAACCAAGTGCCAGCAGTGCTGTGACCCAACACTGCCTCAAACAAGTACAGGACAAAACAAGGACCTGAGAAGGACTTTTGCCCCATTGAAAGAAATATGGCAGTTGACTGTCTCTCCTCTAGAGGATCACCTGTGCTCTTGTCACTCAGTAAGTTCAGAGAAAAATCAAGGTTTTTTCAAGGAAAATTTATTTAGGGGAAAGATTTGAGATGAGTTACAGATGTAATCAAGGTTTGCCAGCACTGCCAAGTGCAGCACAAGTGGCAGAAGCACCCCTGTCACCACGCTGTGAGAGGCACTGGAAACCTCTGCATCAGTGGGAACCTCACCCAGACAGCAAACAGGTCTGTCAGCCCAACACTGAAGCATTTTGTGAAACACAAAGCTGAATGTCCTATATTCATTTCTTACTGCTTTTGGCACCTCATTCTCTCTCCTTTGTGACTCCTATTTTTCTGTCATCTTTTCTACTTGATTACATTAAAAGCAGAACTCTCTTCAACTTCTTTAATGTTCTTAAATCATAAACCACAAAGCATGTTCTAGTTCTGTCAGTCTGTAAGATGTATTACACAAACTGGACTTGTGTTCACCTCTGTTGAAAGACAGAAACAAATTCTTCAGCACTCAAGGAAAAGAATAAGTTCTTGTCAACATGCCACTGCGTAGTTTGACTTCACTGGACATCAGAGGAGAGCGACATTCCTCTCTAACACTGTTCTCTGTGAAATAGTCTCTAACAACAAGGAATGAACTCATATGCTACCTGCCCAGGTGAAATGGTTATCGCCCTCTCTGCTTTCATCTAACAGTGCAAAAATGTGTTTGCTTCTATTTGGGAAACACTCAGTGAAATTATTAAAAGCCATGGATGAAACCATATAAAATAGATTTGTATTTTCTTGTCCCAGAACACTTGACATAACAAAGGGCATGTACTCCTTAATGTAAATAGATCACACTTGCACAACACTATTCTAAATAAATCTGGGGCTAATGTAGTTTATGAGATACACTGAGGAGGTTAAATTGTTTCTGAGTAGGTGGTTAATTAAAGGATTTATTTTGCAGTTGCAGAGGACCCATAACTCATGAGTTACTGCACAATAAAAGTGGTGTAGATGTGTAAAATAACACCATGATTAACTCCCCCAAGCCACTCAGCCCCACACAGTTTTGTGTGCCCCTTCATTCTGCCAATGGCCCCAACCCAAAACTCAACCACACTGTGGCTTGGGGTTGGGATTGTTGGTGGTGGTGGGCTTGGGTTTTGTTTTGGGTTTTTAGTGAAATAGATGCATCTGCTCAAGTGGTTGGCTCAGGACTTCTGTGAGCTACAAAAGAGGAAAAAATATACATGGAGAATTAATTATCAGTCACAAGTGGTCTGGAACAGAAGAGGGAAACAGCCAGGAAAGACTTTGTAATACAATAACTCTCATTCTGTTTCTCTCTCAAAAGGTTCCTGAGGAGTTGTGAGCTGTATGGTGAAGCTTCCATCATACAACACACTGCACTTGTGTTTTGTTCGGTAAGGTCAAGCATCTGTTTTACCATTTCCTCAAAGTAATCTTAATATTTAATGGAAAGTGACAAAGAGGAAGCATGAAAAAATACAACATGGTTTTCCTTTTAGTTAAAACTCTGTTCGTTTTGGTCCATATTAAAAAATTTACTTTCCTATATATTTAGCCCTCTAAAATCCATGCCATTCGGCTACCAGCATTAATGATGTTAGGATGAATTATACAGAGAAATCAAATTTTCCGTAGCATTTGAACGCCATTAAAATGCCAAACAATAAACTACCAGACTGCAAATTAGATCACTGGAAATATCAAACACATTGCGGTATAAAATCCATAATTGCATTTAGCGCTTTGGCTCCCAGGGGACAGGCTGCTAAAGATCATCACCGTGCCACATATGAGAAGCTATTGACAGAACGATAAAAATCGACAGGCTAACCAAATAAACACTGCAGGCTTCATTAAATATTCAGCAACTGAAATTTGACTATCATGCGCCTTTTCCCCAGTAGATGTGTGGTGCTGCAGCGCTCGGGGCCTCGCCGTGGCAGCGACGTGGGCGGCTGTGCCCCGCAGGGCTCGTGGCCGCGCAGGGCACGGGCAGCACCAGCAGGTCCTGGCGCCATCAATAAACACACTGCAGCCCAGACAGGGTGATTATTCTCCTGAATACGTTATTAGTCTTGGCCCCGGGAATACCTCCAAAGACTTTAATTAGACGAAGCATAATATCTGCAGAAGTTTAACACTCCTGCTAGGAGAACAGGGACATGTGGTCCCTAATGAAGCTGAGCACTAAATGGCCTCCTCTCCAGCCCCTTCTGCAGGTGGGTGCCTCAGCAACTGCAGGACCCTGCACGCCCTGAGGCAGGAGCATGCCCAGCAGGTCGGGCTGGCCAGGACTCCAGTGGGCACCTGTGCCTGCGAAGCACATAGCGTGTGCCCACACCACCAGCCTGACCCTGAGGCCAGGAGGCATCCATGGGCACAGCTCTGCGATGCTCATCTCTGCCTGGCTCTGACCTGAAGGAAGGTAATCTGCTTTGTGCAGCTCTGTCTTTTACATCATTAGAGACACACAAAAGAAATGAATGTCCCTGGCAGAAGACAAGATTACACTAATTTTAAATTTTACTAACCACTTATTTCTGTTGCTTTCTTTGATCATTCGCTGGCAGGAAGAGCACTTTTGTGGCTTAAACACCCATTCTTCCTGGTGACAGTGAAAGAAATAGAGCTACAGGAGAATTGGTACAGGCAGAGGGCACAGAGCCATGCTGTATGCTTGTGGAAGAAAAAGGAACCTAAGTAAACCCCGTGTGCCCCAAGGAGTTCTAGAGCCCAACAGTACTTGCTGCTTGTGGACTCAGCCTGGTCAAGATACTGGGACCCGGAACAGAGCTTGGTACTACATTGTTTAAAATATTTAAAATATACTGTTGTACTTCTTGAAATTACATTGAACATTTAAAATCCTGGAATTAGTTCCCACAACCCTGTCAAGACACATTTTTGCCTGCTTGCATGCTCATGCATGCAGAGTGGCACACTTACTGCTGCAAGAGAAAAGAAAACAACAAAAAGGCTGCACGTTTCCTCACTCTGTTCCTACAGGCCTTGAGCCTGAAATTAGAACAAATAAAATGTATAATGCATGCTCTGGAAGCACCCAATAGGGTTATAAGCAGCCATTCCCTCTTCATGGAGAAAAAGTTTATGTAAATGACTGATGACAGTGTTATTGTGTGAGGAATATCAATGGAGTAATTACAGTTACATAGCTTGCTGCTGCACTGCTGCTCTAAGCCTGTGTTAATTTTTCACACCACTCCCCTGGGAAGGATCGCAGTGTGCTCCTAAGAGCAGAGCTAATAATCGGAGCTCTGAGCCACTGCCGCTGAAACTAGCCCCAAGGTCTTTCTGAGCAGACTGCTAAACACTGCCTGTCTCCCCAGAGAGAAGAGAACAGAGATAAAATGATTAAAAACTGCCAAATTGGACTGGCAATCACTTGGCTATACTGTCAGCCCAAGACAAGACAAATCTCAGTTATTTTTCCTTTTGTGAGCTGGAGAACAAGGCCAGCACAAAGCAGCACGACTGCTAGCAGAGCAGCAGGCTGACCACGTTCCAGGTCCTCACCACTTCTGTGTCAACATCTACAGACTCAAATGATACATTTGTGATTTTATTTAGCACCAGCACAAATCCAGAATCTGAGAAAAACAAGTTCTATTTAGGCCTACTGGGACACTTACTAGAAGTCAATTTGACTTGTTTGATCCCAAGAATAATCTCAGAACTGAGCACATCACAGACCCAATAACTACATCTTCCTCCATATGAGCAGTTCTTTGAGGTTGGATACTGCTGATACCATTTTTCCTGAAGTTTTGGACAAATGACATACTCCTTCCAGCTCTACATGGTGAGAAGTAGCACAAGAATTAAGTGACATATGTTAAATATGTAAACTAAAGTAAACACACTTTCAAAGACTCAGGTGAGGTATCTGCACCTCAGCTGTGTGAACACTGTGAGACAGTCTTAAGCCACAGTTGATGATCAGTAACACAAGGCATCACTTCCTACAGGCTTGGAAGAAATACTCCATACAAAAAAGTAGCCACAATTAGCCTATTAACTAGAAACCAGCAGCCCACATAAAGCAAGCTTGCAGTCCTGACAAAAACCACCTCACAATGTTGCAAACCCCTTTCTTGGTGAGGGATAGGCAAGAACAACAGTTAGGATGGCTGTGGAGAACCCCATTGACCTTATGTATGGCTGGTCCATAAGCCCTGTGCAAGCTCAATTTCCTGTGCAAAACCTGTCAAAATTGGTCAACATCGCTTCATCCCTGTAAAGGGGTGACAGCATGGTGGCTAGGGATCTCTTCTACGGCCCATCACAATATTTTTAGCTTGACTTCACTGCATGAAATCATAAGTGCAGGTGTCAGCATTTGTGTAACCACCTAGCCAGATCCTTTTCCAGAGCCCAGTTGTCAAGTGGCTCATGCATATTAATGACAAAAGTTACACCAGTCCGAACCTGGGGCTCCCCAGTCCCTCCTATCTATCCACAGAGAGGGGAATGACACAGAGGCTTTTCTCCTATACCACACAAATTTCTCAAACATTTGTTTGTGATCAAACCATTTGTTTGTTATTAAAAATACTTTAGCTAATACCCTTTTGAAGCAAGAGGAAAAAATCTGGCAAGATTGAACACTAGCAGCTGGCTGGGATAAACAGGCTACAGGAGGCAACTTGCTCTGATAAATCCTGCAATTTTTCCAGTTTTCACTGAAACATCAATTGCCACGCCTGCTCCCCAAATATCTCGTTTACAGGACAAGGACTGGAGTTTCCCAGGGATTAAGATGACCTCTCGTCTCTGTTTCTGACAGGTCTGTGGCAATGCCCCGGGGCAGGGCTGCCGGGCACCCAGCCCTGCTGCACTGAGGGTGCCAGCCCTGCGCCCGGGGCTCTGCCAGCCCCAGCAGAGATTTGGAAACAGGACATTTACAACCCTGCAGGTGAAGGAGGGAGGGAAGCAAAGCACCCCCAGCCCGGGAATTATTTTACTCTATTTCCATTTCACAACAGCCCTGTTAAAATGTTTTTGCTTTCATCTCTCCAGCATGTCTGGGGTCGGTAGAAGGGGATTAATGACAAGCCGAGGGATCCACAAGGGGCATGAAGGCCCGCAGCAAGCCCTGCTTTCTGCCCCGCAGAGAGGAGCGGGCAGGAGCCGTGCCCCAGGGCTGCCCCAGCCGGGGCACTCAGGGGTGCTCGGGGCCGGGACCGCTCCCCAGCGGGGGCTGCTGACCTGGGCAGCGCAGCGTGCCCGGGGCTGGGCTCGGCACTGCTCAATCAAATCCGCTTCTGAGGCACGGCGTCCTGCGTTATTCAATAGGGCAGAAACAACCAGCTAAAAATGAGCCATCAGTGAAATAAACAAAAACCTGTCTCGGTGGCTCATCTGACATGCCTTGTAGGTCTACCACGGCTCACTCTGGCTGTGTCGAAAAAGCCCCATCCCTCTGTACAGCTTTGGTTTTCATCAGATTAAGGTAAACTGAATCCTTTTCACCTATTCCAAAACTGATCCTGCACAGAGACCAGACACCATGACACCGAGCTCGGCAAAATCATTTATTACATTTATTACCTCCCAGTTATCTATCAGTTAAAGCAAACATTTCCTCTGTAAAAGAAGCTGCTGGGGAAAGTTTCTAAAGTACAGTCAGGAATGATACGGCCACATCTACAACCCCTTTACCCTCAGCTGGACACACTGCTATTAAATTAAAGAGAAACTATTCCATTAAGAGAATCTAAAAAGGCATGTACTTGCAGCCTGGAAAAGTTTAAATTGCTGGAGCTGTCTGCAGGGCATTTGTGGAGTAGAAATGCTTTAGGCTGATGCAGCTCAAGGATAGTAAGGCCAGTCTTTGTGCATGTGACACAGCCCAGATGGACATCCCTCACCTCCTGGTCTCAATGTAACACAACCTTGCAGGCAGCTGACTGACATTTTCCAGTGTTAACAACTGGAAACAGTGTTTGTTTCCTCATTCCCCCCTACCCCAAAAAAACATCACTATAATCTTAACTTTGGTACACAAAAATACACCTTTTGCACACACTAAATACCTAGCCAATGCACACCAGAGGCATTTCACTTAGTTATTGTGAGCAGAGTCATATTGTAAATAGAAAAACAACTTTCTACTTCAGCTGCTCTAGATCCAGATGCTTTCTCTGTTCTGCAACACTCCAGACACTTATGATTAAAAAGAACATACCAGGTATTACAACTATTAAACTGTTAGATACAATTTACAATGGCAATAACCCTCTTGTCGTTGGTCCTTCCTAAAGTTAACCAGAAGTTTGTCAGATATTTAACAGCTCATGGAGCAAACTGAGTTTGGGACTTGTTTCACAGAAGTTTGGTCAGTTATTTCTTAAAATCATCAGCTTTTGGTTTAACTCAGTTTGTTCAAGAAGGCAGCAGACTGGCCTGAGTGGGGTGCTTCCCTGGCCTCCAGCTGCACCAGGAGATGCAGGGCACAGCTTTGGCATAGAGCAAGGTGGGCAAGGGTGGTAGGACTGGCCAAAAGACAGCAAGAGAACAATCATCCAGTGGTGTCGTCATTTTATAAGAAATTTAATAACTTTGCAAGAGAAGTACAAACCAGGAAAGCTGACAGTGCTCATTCACTGAAAGTAATGAGGTTTGACATATTTTTCTCAAGGATCACAGGTTATAGGCTCCCCTACTCACCAAGCAAGATGTTGTCAGGGCGGGTGTCTATCTTTCCCAGAAAATATGAACAATTTAAACATGTGAGAACATGTTGAAGTCATCATACAGTTACTGTCATTTGTGTCCCTGCTAGGATGAGCACTGCAAATGCAAACCAGCCTGGCCTTAGGACACCCACCAGCATGATGCAGCCCTGGGAAGGATCAGCAAAAGCTGAAGATGAGAAAATGATCAGATTAACATTTTCTCACTACATGCCCCCAAGCTGAGTGTGTTGCCTGCCCCCTCTGGCTAAATTCACCCAGAATTCAGCCCCAAGCTCCCCTGGATTTTTAGTTTAGCAAAGGATCCCTGGGCTTAGTAATTCCACCAGATGATAAGAGCAGTTTACAAAACGTCTTAGCTTTTCTATTTCTGGAGAGCTGATAATTTAGGGCTTGACACCACGTGCAAGTCTTGCCCGAGCAGGAGCCCTGCGTGGTGCAATCGCTTCCTGCTGCGAGGGCACGGTGTCTGGATCGGGGCTCACAGCTGACACAGGCTGGATCAGACACCTCTCCGTGCCATCAGCGCGCTCCTGCAACCATTCCTCACCAGCTAACTTTCTCTTTCAGTGCCATGAGCGGTGTCAGCGTTTGAGCTGGATATTTTGGAATGATCTGGGAGGTGCAGATTTTATTATGCTAATGAAATAAGAACACAATAGTCCTCTGAAGCATGCAAGCCAGAGGCCAGGGGCAGTGCTAAAAACTTCTCCCACAGGAAAAACAGATACAAGGCTGGCTTTGAGAGTGGGCGTCTTCTACACTAACCACTGCATTGTCAGAAACCACAGCTGTCCACCACATGAGCGAGCTGAGGCAGGCCTGCCTGGGCGTGCTGACAGGTCAGTGCCTGCAGCGGGTGCTCCCTGCAGCACAGGGCAGCCCCTGTGCTCTGAGCTGGCAGCCTGGCAGCCCGGCGCCCCTGGGGACGCGGGGGCACCGAGCTGAGCTGCGCCACAGCTGCCCTGCCTGTCTCCCTAAAGGCGAGGGGCAGGATGGCTCCCTGGCCATTCCAAACACAGCGTTTACACACACAGAGGCTTCTGTGTGGCACTTTACACGTGGCAGTTCTTTCTGGTGTGTGCCTTGCAGCACAGCATCTACCTGAGTCTGCAGCTGAGCACCTGCGCAGTGCCTGGCTGGCCCAGCTTTTGAGGCGCTGTGCACGATCCCTCTCTCGACCCGCTGTTTGCCCTGTCATGCTCTTACAGCACATGCAGAACAGCTTGGGTCTTCCAGGAGAAAAAACACACAACAAGCCATTATTAAAATTAGTTTAGTAAACAATAATCAGAGGAATAGTTAATAAGCACAGCTTTGCTGTGTTAAGTAGGAAATTAGATCCACTGCCCCATTACTATTTTGAGTGAGAAAGCAATGATGCCTTTAATTATGCATAGTCTGCTTTATTTGAACTGTGTTGGCTGTTGTGAAGGAAATAATCAATGTAAACGCCTCCTGAGGTCGCTCCTGAGGCAGCCGTGAAATGAACTAAGTGAGCAGAGCAGTGCGTATAATCATATCAAGCAAATCCCCAGGTACCAGCCTGAGAAACACACACATATGATTTATACACTCTCCACAACTCAACACTGACACCCCGAGCCATTTCAACAGCAGAGCCTGCACATTGCTCTGAATTCTTACCTACACATGACAAGTCAAATTTTTGAAGCTGGAATTAATCCTGTGCATTTAAAAATTAACACAGCCTACCCTGAACTCTGTGGGAATCCTGCTTGATTAGAGATTGTGGAACTCAACTCCTGTTTAAAACCAATCGGTATTCTAGGGACCTTAAGCAAAACTCCCCAAATAATTTCTGCATACTAAAGAGGCGCGCAGAAATCTTCAGAAGAAGTTCAACATGAAATAAAGTTTAGAACAAAACTCTACTGTAGTGAGAGGGGCAGGATTCAGGCTGGAAAAATTATCTTTTAATTTCTGTATTTATTTAATAGAGAACTTTTATTTGAATTTGTTTGCAAAGCTAATCAAATTTTTGTTTGTTGCTTTCCCCATTTTTGAGTTCAAGCAAACATTTTAATTACAAGTATCCATCTTTAGAGTTAATTGGCAGAACCTGTGTTATACCATGAAGGAGAGAACACAACAGCCAAACGAGACTGACTGTGTAGGTCCTTCACCAACCACCTTCGGGTGACTGAGGTGTCGTGGTAGGGTCACAGCTGCCCCCACCCCTCCCCACGTTTCACTTCTGTGGAAGCTGCACCAAGAAACTTACTCTAAAAAAAATAGAAAATGGAAAAAAGGGAAATTGTGTTGTGATTCAGAGGATCACAGCTTGTAGGGAAACCATGGTGTCCGCATGACACCCTGTAAGGGTGGCTGGAGCCTCGTGCTGCGCTGCAAGAGCCCACCCTGCTCAGAGAGCAGCACGAGAGGCGTGTGCGCTGCTCACCTGCTCACACAGCAGCCACGCTCCACAGAGCTGCCCGGAGCCCTCTGCCCACCTCCACCCTCGCACGGCTGCTCTCTGCTCAGCCCTCACACCGGGGCTGTCCCGCGCAGAACGGAGCTCTCAGCTGTCCCACGCAAGGCCTCCAGCTCCAAAGAGCCCAGAGGGAAGTTTTTGTCCTCGCAGCTGAACTGCCACGGAGTTTGTTCAGCGCAGTTCCCTGACATCCTGTCTCTGCCAGGGCCAGAACCATGTCCCAGCAGCACAGAGGGTCCCCAGCACACGCTGGAGTGGCTGTGCCCAGACATCTGCTCTGCGCTCCACCGACAGGATCTCTGCAGGTCACTCGCTCGTGCTAAAGGGAGTTTGATCTTTCACTGAGACATGCACTGGCGTGAACTTCACCCTAAGGAGTTAAATCAGCTTTTGCTATGGAAACTCACATGATAAAAATAGATCCTCCTGCTCTACAGGATCTGCACTGTGTGTGATTTAAGGGCCCTTACTGAACTACCCTGTGCAGTTTGTTTTGTTGCACAAAAATCATGATTGTCAAAAATTCCTTTATTTCCCCAAGATTCATTTGAATAAGTGATGCTGTATTGGCCACAGAGGGAAAATAGAGCCTCTTTTTCCCAAATGTAAAACAAAAGCTTATGCTTCTTAACATTTTGTCTAGACATAAAAGTTTTAAGGAGTAAGAGCATATGGTGGTTCATAATTTTTATACAACCCATCCCTAAGCATGCTACCATAAATCTTTTAACAGTAAGTAAGTCTGAATAGAGGTATCCAGGATCACAAAGTAGTGTGTGTTTAGTAGTTTTGTGGCTTCAGACTTTTCAAGTCTACAATCAAAACAGCTATGTCCAAAACAATCTAAAAATTTCCAACAGGAGACTAGGGGCTATTGTTTGCATTCTTTGATGGATTTGGCTAGTCAAGGCTCTTAAAATTGAAATGCTGTAATGGTGATTCTAAAAAAATATATTCACCCTCATGTTTTCTGAAAGTTGGGTAGACACAGATTTGGGTACCAGGACCCTTTTTAAAGATTATTTGAAATATTGGTGAATGATTTTAGTTTAAAGGGTTTTTTTCAGAGGGCTGTTCTGGTCATCTGAAAAGGCACATCCAGTCACTACGGGCAGGAAAAAAGGAACTGGCATGAGCTCTGGGTGAGGGTCAAGGCAATGATAGGTGGACTGTCACCTTACTACCTACAAGCAGCACTGTACATTGAGGATATGATCTTTTTGAATAAAAGGTAGAGCATTTCTCATCCCAGCCTCTTGCTCCCCCACCTCCATAACACGTACAAGACATGAAAGTCCTCTGAGCAGTTTCTGACCCTGAGTGCCATGGGGGATGCTCTGGTCCCGGTGGTGCCCGTGCTGTGTGCCAGCAGCACTGGGCTCTGCCAGTGGTGCAGCCACAGAGCCAGAGTGCTTCAGGAGCCTTGCGTGGGCTCCTGTGCCACACACAGAGCGGGAACACCCTGGAGCTGCTGTCCCCTCTCCTGAAATCATCCGGGCAGATGTGAACAAGGTTCCCGGGGTGGGCAGTGCTGGGGAGGCCAGTCTGCCTGCAGGACCACTGTCACAGGGCTGCCAGCCCTCACCTGTGGGGCTGCGCTGCCCAGGGGCATGGGGGCAGTCCTACAGACTTCCCTGCCGGCAGGACTTGGGGCGCACACAGCCATGAGCCCATGTGCACACAAATACATCTGCACACACTCACATTTTCCAGGCCCTTAAAGAAAATAAATCGCATGAGCGTCGTGCATATTTTAAACTGATACCCTGGGGGATTTTCAGACCAAAAGAAACCAGAAAACTTCATGTTTTCCTTGCTCTCAAAAACTCAGAAGAATTCATATACAAACGATGACAAATACTTCATTCAAACAGACAGTTACTCCCAGAGCAGAGGGAATAGGGCCAGCTCAAGTAGTTCGGATGGCTGCATGCAGCTAGGCCCTTTGCTTCAAGACCACAGGAATTGTTTATCACTGAGACTCTCCCAAGCTAATTGAAACCAGCCCTGACTTTTGAACCTGCCAGCACTAAAGAAACTTTAAGTGTTTTCTCCTACTGAGATTTGGCCTATGGGGACTGCTCATTGCTCACTCCTCAGTCATTTTCAGTTCTTTTTATTTCCACCTTGAATGAATCCTTGAACTAAAAGATGCTTAAGCTATTATCTGGTAAAACACTTCATTTATATGAAAATGAAATTTTGAGACCATATTGCTTATTTTGCATCTTTAAGGACATTGAATGTAAGTCTGAATTAATCATTAAGGACTCCTATTACAAAACAGTTTCAACAGTTTGGGGTTTTTTGTGGTTTACAACTTACAAATGTAACTTACACAAATGGCATTTGCAGCATACAGCATGCTCTCATTTAGGATTTTCACAAGCTCTTGGTAGCAAAAATTTAAGTAAGGAGTTGGTAAAATAGTCCAGTTAACCTGAAGCTGATTTAACATTTTCTAAAATGTTTTTCTAAAAGGAAAAAAATTTCCATCCAAGGGTAGACGAGCCTGGTATGTGCTGTACTGGACAGGTATGCTGGCCCGACCTATGCAAATGGGAAATGAATTTCATCCAGTTTTTCTTCATTAGGATGCTGTTATAACAGGAACACCAGTGTCTAATGCTGCCCTCCAAAAAACCACTTTGGAAAACATTGCAACCATGATGTTCTACTGCTAACACACAATTCACCGCCTTATCATCGACAGAGAAACAGATACAGGTCACAGCACCAGATTCTGGCAGCCTGACATCCCAAGCTTGCTTCCAGCCTTCCTAATTCCCCCAGGACACTGTTTGGTGCATCACAGATTAAGTCAGGACAAGCAGGCAGGCAGCAGCACATTTATCTTCTCTGCAAACATCAGTTCCAAGTGAGATTCCACAGATAAGACAAGTTCATTCAAATTCATTCATCTGAGAATAGAAACCTGAGCCAAAACTAACACGCATTTTATGCTTATTTACAGACCACCAGAGACTAAAGGATTCACCAAGAAATTCACAGGTACCTTGTCTGCAGCAGCAGCAAAATGCCACAACTCATTCTCCTGGGAGGTTTCACCACACACCAGCCTGAAGTTCAGCCTTTTCCCACAGCTCTTCTCCTCCTGTGGTCCTGCTCCTGGTGCTGAGCTGACCTTGGTCCACGCAGCAACAAGGAGGGCTCTCTGTGCCTGGTGCTGTCTGGACAGATGATCCACCTTGGTACCACAGCAGTCAAACAGCTGCAAGCCCACAGGCCCTGAGAAACACTTGCAACGGGATCACATCAGTAACTTCTCTGCACTCTTAGACTTCAGCGCATGTATCTGCCCAGAAACTCAGGGTGCCCCGAAGAGCAGCACCACCCTTGTGCCTGCAGCCAGTCCAGACCTGCAGCCCAGCCCAGCCCCCAGGAAACAGCCAGGGTGGAGTTGCCATTTTCAAACTTCTGGGGAAACTGGCAGCAGGTGAAACCAGCAATAAGGAGCTACTGCCCTCGACTGTGCCTCTTGAAAGGAGAGGCACAGAGGCTCAGGGAAGAGTAATAAAATGCCTAGGTGTTTGTCCCCAGGATGGTTCCAAGATGCGCTCATGATACTCTGCCGGGTCCCTTGTTTAAAGTCCCTGCAAAGATCACCTCCATCCCTGACACTTTCTGTACATGGCACATTCATTGCCTTGGTATATGGAATACAGCTGATGGCTTGGAAAAAAGAGGTGAATAAAGTTTAAGCTTTTGTGCAGCTTGTGTCCAGAGGAAGTCTGTGCCCACGTGTTGCCAACTTATAAACAATCAGTAGCCAGGTCATGTCATAAGTGAATAAGGTAGTGATGATGTCAATGAACAAGAGAGAATAAGGCATTTTTTCAGTGAACACATCATGACCTTCTGTAGAGAAAAGGACAAACACAGTGCTCTTTTTTTTGTTATCTACATTTTTCCAACCTTGCCTCTTGAATGTGCAGCTGACAGTCTGAGGACCTCACCAAAAGAGGACACAGAGCAAGAGAGGACATGCCTGTCCTCATGGGAAGGACAGAGTAAACAGCATATGGCAGACAGTAGTCATAGTGACACACCGTGAGATAATATTTGGGTCTGGAGACTCTAAACACTGAGACATTTACCTGCTAACATCAGGAAGGTGAGAGGACTATGTGCCTTTGAACTCCATATGCCCTGAGACTCAGCCACTGCAGCAGGCACTGCTGGAGCAGGAGCTGGGGACACAAAAGTGTCCGCAGGTGTAACGGGGCTCCAGTGAAAATGGGTGCATGGGCTGGAGCCTCTGGATGCACAGATATGGCTGAACCAGTACAGGCCCTGTGTTCACAGTCAGGGTCCTGTCCACTCTGCTCATGGACAGCAGCACACAGGATCAGACAAGGAGCCTCTTGGCTATCCCCCTGCTCACCTCACGAGCACCTCTCCAACAGGCTGCCAGCAGTGCTGGTGCACATCAGCAGGAGTTACAACTTCCAGGAGCTCTCCAGACCACAGAACCAGTATTTTCCACACATGCCA